>NC_054374.1:3415000-3715000 GCF_017654675.1 Xenopus laevis
TTAGAAACTTCAGAAACTCTACTATAGTTTATATAAACAAGCTGCTGTGTAGCCATGGGGGCAGCCATTCAAGCACAGGATACACAGTAGATAACAGATAAGTACTACTATAGTTTATATAAACAAGCTGCTGTGTTGCCATGGGGGCAGCCATTCAAGCACAGGATACACAGTAGATAACAGATAAGTACTACTATAGTTTATATAAACAAGCTGCTGTGTAGCCATGGGGGCAGCCATTCAAGCACAGGATACACAGTAGATAACAGATAAGTACTACTATAGTTTATATAAACAAGCTGCTGTGTAGCCATGGGGGCAGCCATTCAAGCACAGGATAAACAGTAGATAACAGATAAGTACTACTATAGTTTATATAAACAAGCTGCTGTGTAGCCATGGGGCAGCCATTCAAGCATAGGATACACAGTAGATAACAGATAAGTACTACTATAGTTTATATAAACAAGCTGCTGTGTAGCCATGGGGGCAGCCATTCAAGCACAGGATACACAGTACATAACAGATAAGTACTACTATAGTTTATATAAACAAGCTGCTGTGTAGCCATGGGGGCAGCCATTCAAGCACAGGATACACAGTAGATAACAGATAAGTACTACTATAGTTTATATAAACAAGCTGGTGTGTGCTTTAGTAATAACATATTTAATCAGATAAATACCCTCATAGAGCAAGGTACCTACATGGAAGTAGCAGTTTAAAATGGTGCTAACTTTTACTATGTTATAGAACGGCTAATTATAAGCAACTTTTCAATTCATCTTCTTTATTTTTTTTTTAATAATTTGCCTTCTTCATTAGACTCTTTCCAGCTTTCAAATGGGGGTCACTGACCCCACCAAAAAAACTGCTCTGTAAAGCTTCACGTTTATTGTTAATGTTACTTTTTATTACCCATCTTTCTATCCAGGCCCTCTACTATTCATATTCCAGTCTCTTATTCACATCAATGCATGGTTACTAGGGTAATTAGGACCCTAGCAACCAGATTGCTGAAATTGAAACTGGAGAGCCGCTGAATAAAAAGCTAAATAACTCAGAAACCACAAATGATAAAAAATGAAACCCAATTGCAAACTGTTTCAGAATTTCACTCTCTATATCTATATACTATAAGTTATCTCGTAGGTGAACAACCCCTGTAAATGTCATTATAGATCAGCTACAGTCACAAGAAACAGGTGCAATCATTGTAGATTTTGAATCCCTTTATTAAAGGTACTTGGGTCCAAAGCTATTCCTTACATGGTGCATCCATTTTTGTTTTTGTAATTGTTTTCCTAGTCTTCCTCTCTCTCTCCCCAGCTTGCATTTTTAAATCCTGTCTGGTTGTTAGGGTCGCTGACCCCCTTCCCAACTAAATAATTATGCCAGTGACGATTTCTATTAAGGCCCTTTCTATTCATCTTCAATCCTGACTTTCAAACCACTGCCTGTTGCTGTGGAAAAGTCCTAGAAACGGGTCAGCTGTTCCCATAAAGCTACAGAATATAAACCGCCATGTAATAATCTGCTCCTGGCAAAGTAAAAGTGATCAGTATATTAAAATGACCAGCAATGGGTGAATTTCTCCTGTTTTGCTTCGCCGGTGAAAAATTTGCGAAACTCTTTTTGACGCCCGCGTCAATTCGCATAAATTTTGACGCTGGTGTTAAAGTCAATGGGCGTCCGAGAAGTGTTGACGCCCGTTGGTTTTGACATGAGCAACTTCTCCTCTGTGCATCCAAATTTTATTGACGCCAGTGAATTTACGCCAGCGATTTTTCGCTGGAGTTTCGCAAATTGCAGAAATTCTCCTTGTATTCGTGCCTGCCCATCACTAAAAATGACTTTTTCTTTATTTTCTGTACATGTTAAGTCAAAACATTGACCCGTGGGTCGTATTTGCCACTTTATTTTATTTGCAATGAAATGAAAGCTGCCATACGGCTGTTGTTAAGTAAAATGAAATATTAACAAGAGAAATAATGTCCCTTAGTTGTCATTTTTAACATGGAAAATGCAGATGTCTGCTTTGCTTTTTCAATACAAATCTCCCTGACACAGGAGAAGAGTCTGTTTTACTCCAAGAAAATCCATACAAAACATTTCTTCCTTTCTCAATCCATAATTGGTCATTATAACGGCTCTGTAACGAGCTTCAACTCTATGGGGGAAATGAATGGAAATGGACTCCTCTTCAAAATTCTCAGAAAATTACTCCAAAACCAGCAGTTACACAAGGGGAATTAATTGTGAGCAATGGGAATCTCTGCGAAATTGTATCAAGGGGAAACCACTGGAGGAGATAAATAAAGTAAATATTCTGTATATAAAAAAAGAAGTTACATTGAAGATAATTATTCCAGTAATTCCTGGGTAGTACTTGTAAAAAAGTCATGGCTTCTTTTTAAGGAGAAACTATATCGTTGGCTCAGTAAGTGTTAATACTTCTATAGGTATAGGATCTGTTATCTGGAAACCCCTTATTAAAATTGCTCCGAATTATGTAAAGGCCTTCTCCAATAGAACCCATTTCCATTTTTTCCAAATAAAACAAATTTTTAAAAAGTATTTCCTTTTTCTCTGTAATAATAAAACAGTCGCTTGTACTTGATCCCAACTAACATATAATGAATCCAGGATTCAGTTCGGGATTCAGCCAGGATTCGGGCTTTTTCAGCAGGATTCGGATTCGGCTTCGGCCGAGTCCTTCTGTCCAGCCGAACCGAATACTAATTTGCATTTGCATATGCAAATTAGGGACGGGGGGGAAATTGCGTGACTTTTTATCACAAAACAATGAAGTAAAAATGTTTTCCCCTTTCTGCCCTTAATTTGCATATGCAAACAGTGGCGTAACTAGATATTACTGGGCCTCACAGCAAATTATTTTTCAGGCCCCAAAATTTTTAGCAGTTAACTTGTTTTACCAATATTTATTGAAACTGTATATGAATTAGGGCCTCGTGGGGCCCCTATACCTCCTGGGCCCCCCTGCAGGCGCAGGGTCTTCTTCCTCTATAGTTACACCCCTGTACGCAAATTAGGATTCGGATTCGGTATTCGGCTGAATCTTTCGCGATGGATTTAGGGGTTCAGCCGAATCCAAAATGCATGTGCATCCTGATTGATAGCAAAACCAGCCTATGGAAAGATCAGGAAAACCCCAGGTCCTGAGCATTCTGGATAACAGGTCTCATACCTGTACTATGTTATTGTACATCTCCAACCCCCACTGGGGCCCCATAGAAGTGGCTCTGAAAACTTGTGCCTTTGTATTTGTGTTACCAGATATATGGGCCCCTACATTGATACCATCTTGTAGTTGATTGCTTTCTCCATACTTCACAAGGATTCCCAGCTCTGCATAAATGAGGGTTCCCTGGAACCTGATCATAGAGCAAGAGAAATGTACTAGATCAGTGACACCCAGTGGAAGCTGGTAGAGCAGTGATCCCCAACCAGTGGCTTGTGAGTAACATGTTGCTCCCCAATGCCTTTGGTGTTGCTCCCAGTGACCTCAAATTTTTGGATTTCTGACTTGGAAGCAGGTTTTGTCGGCATAAAGACCATGCGCACTTCCAACAGACCCACCTGTAATCTGCCAGTCCACATAGGGGTTACCAAATAACCATTACTTGGCTCCCCTAGGAACTATTCCATGCTGCTGTTGCTCCCCAACTTTTTTATTAATATTTAAATTTGGTTCACGGGTTAAAATATAATGGTGCTGTATGTGGGTAACTGTGCCCCAGCTCTATGCAGCCATACCAGCGAATAGAATAAACAATGTAATCCTTTGCTTGTTGGAAGCTTGGAGATCCCTGTTTATGGAATTTTTTGACTGTTAAACATAATGTGACTAAGGGCAAAAAAAAGCTGTTTTCTCAGGAAGTCAAGCGACTAGGGGGGATTTAGCGGCAGAATTAAGGGAGTGTTGGTTCCTACTGAAATATTCATCAGAGGTGTAAGAAATAGTCACATTTTCCCAACTGAGCATACACAGTTTATGTATGTATTTATTAGATCTGGGGAAACACAGTGAAAATTAGTTCAAATTAGTGGTTGGGTAATTAAGAGATTGGGGCATATGTATGAAAGAGTGAAAATAGAGCTCACAACAGAGGAATTTCACAGTTTTTAATTCACTTATACATTATTTATCAAAGAGCCAGAATACAGCACTAAAAATGTTGCTTTATTATCACACACACCCTGTACGCCCTACTGCCACCCTTTCCTTTAAAAAAAATAATCTCTATAAATCAATTTGTTTTTTATACTTTACTTGTCTTTTAATCTGCCCAATGAGCGGGGCACCCCATCATGTAAGCTTTGCTATTTGTCTCGTTTTGTCAGAGCTGCAGAACCATGGGGGCAGGGAGACTATGTAGGACGTTAATAATTAAGGTGACCTCCCTGCTCCGGCTTCAATGTATTCCAAGCGTGACTGTAGCACAATATGGAGCCGGGGAGGCCGGAGCTGAAGCATCAGCAGCAAAAGTCACAGACGGGTAAAGAAACCTCAAAAGGAAGAGGAGCAACTGTTTATAGGGATTCCGCTGCCTGGAATAGGGCTGACATGAGCTAATCGCCATTTACAAGCCAGGAATTTGCTTTTAATTGCTGTTGGAGAACAATAATGTAGGTAGAAATGACGTGTTGTTGCCCTTTCTGGGCCTTTAAGATTAATACCTGATCTGTTAGGGACCTATCAAAGAACATAGTTGAGCACCATCTGGCTGTGACCATCACCGTGAGATATTCATCATTCTGATTATTTCCCCGTATCAACTGTTTTGGTCTCTACCTATCAAGGTCAGAACGAAAAAAAAAAGGCAGAGGAAATTCTCAATTATTTTCCTCTCTGTATTTTGCTGAAATCATCTATTCACAGAAGAGTAATAGGAAAGGAACACAATCATACTGAGTGCAAAGGCAAGCGTGTTGTTCAGCCTCCATATTGGCTCAGGTCATATATTTGATTACGTTTAGAGCAAAAGTGGAGAGGGGCTAAGCTTGATGGCCAGTTAGGGTGGGATTTGGGGAAAATCTTGATCCTGAAATCCAAGTTTGAAGGTCAGGGTAAGATTTATGGTGAATACCCTGCTGTCCTACATATACTTGGAATTTATGGCTGAATATTCACACTGATATTCCTTTATCTCTGTACCTATTTATAAGCTAAGAGATCATGGACCTTCAAGGGATCTTTAAAGGGCATGTAAAGGCAAAAAAATAAAATCCAATTTTTACTTCCTTTAATGAAAAAGAAACCTATCTCCAATATACTTTAATTAAAAAACGTGTGCTGTTTTTATAAGAAACCTGACTGTATGCAGTGAAATTCTCCCTTCATTTACTGCTGTGGATAGGAATTGTCAGACGGTCCCTAACTGCTCTGCAGGGAAACAATCATACTTATGTACAGCAGGGGGAGCCCCCGCCTTACTTCCCAGCCATGCAGAACTCAAGCAGCTTTGTTTATGATGATCCCTAAGCAGCCCAAATCACACTGAGCATGTGCACAGTCTTAGTCTTGCAAAGATGTATAACAAAGTTACAAGATGGTGACCCCCTGTAGCCAAATTTGAAAGCATAAATCATTTGTTTGATTAGGCTTGTGGTGCAGTAAGTTCATGTTTATGTTTAGTATACAAAATACAGCATTTCTAGCCTTATTCTATTTTACACTTTATATGCCCTTTAACCAAAAAACCCTGAGTAGGACATAGAACCAATCCATAGAGGCAATGCTTTGACTGTCTACCCCCATGCGTCTGCACCAATATATGACTCACATGGAATTCTGGGAAATAAGTGATCCAGGGTACCCTAATAGTATAACCATATTCCACAATTGCACTGATAAGAGGTAGAATGTGGGCCAACATGTGTAGATGCTTCTTTTATTCAATAAAAACATCATTATGGGGAAAACAAAAAGGGGTTAATAACCAAAAGAGGATACAATCAGAGCAATGAGAGAATGGGTACTTTTTACATTATTTTATTTTTAATATTTTTCAAATTAATATGTCATTTCTACACTGACCTGCTTCTTCCAGACACCTAGGGGCAGATTTACAAAATTCGAGTGAAGAATTCGAATGTAAAAAACTTCGAATTTCGAAGTATTTTTTGGGTACTTCGACCATCGAATTGGTTAAATTCGTTCGAATTCGAACGATTCGAACGATTCGAAGTAAAAATCGTTCGACTATTCGACCATTCGATAATCGAAGTACTGTCTCTTTAAAAAATACTTCGACCACCTACTTCGGTAGATAAAAGCTACCGAAGTCAATGTTAGCCTATGGGGAAGGTCCCCATAGGCTTGCCTGTGATTTTTTGATCGAAGGATTTTCCTTCGATCGTTGGATTCAAATCCTTCGAATTTTTCGATTCGAAGGATTTAATCGTTCGATCGAATGAAAAATCCTTCGATCGATCGCAGGATTTGCGCAAAATCGTTCGACTTCGATATTCGAAGTCGAACGATTTTAGTTCCCAGTCGAATATCGAGGGTTAATTAACCCTCGATATTCGACTATTGATGAATCGGCCCCCTAATGATCAAGCTTACTGCTCCAAGTTGGACACCTAGGGGGTTATATATTAAAGTCCAAATGTTAAAAACTCGAAAAATGTAAGTTTTTTTTACTATAAAATCCAAATTTTTAATGGAAAAAAAAAACCCTTCAAATTATTGGAGATTTATTATACCCCAAGGCTGCAAAAAATCAGAATCCAAAAATCCACCATCTCAGACCTGCAGAGGTTGTATATAAGTCAATGGGAGAGGTCCCTATCCTAATTAGAAGTTATCGTGATCTGCTCTGGGTTTAGCCTCGAAAATCTGAACATTTCTAAAAAACGTACGATTTGGGATAAAGCCAGGAAAAAAACATATGATGCGATTTTTTTTTAATTTAAATTTTTTTAAATTTGTGCTTTTTTAAAAAATAAATAAGGTTAAATCATGGATTCTAGTTTGTTCTGACTTTTTTTATTTCAAAAATCTGAAAAATTTGGATTATGATGAATTACCCCCTTTGTAATGTAATGAATATATTCAACAGAGGATTGTGGGAGTTGTGACAGCCAGGCAGAATTTAATATCTTATCTCTATGTTTTCTGCAGAGAAGTCATATTTGTACAGGTATGGGATCCGTTATCCCGAAACCGGTTATCCAGAAAGCTCCAAATTACAGAAAGGCTGTCTCCCGTTGACTCCATTTTATCCAAATAATCCGAATTTGTAGAAATGCTTTTGTTTTTCTCTGTAATAATAAAACAGTAGCTTATACTTGATCCCAACTAAGATATAATTAATCCTTATTGGAGGCAAAACCAGCCTATTGGCTTTATTTAATGTTTACAGGATTTTCTAGTAAACTAAGGGCAGAGACACACGTGGAGATTCGGGGAAATTAGTCGCCCAGCAGCAAATCGCCTCTTCTTCTGGCGACTAATCTCCCCGCAATGCCTTCCCGCCGGCTAGAATCTAAATCGCCAGCGGGATGGCACCCGACTAATTTCTTTGAATCTCCATGTGTGTCTCTGCCCTTAAAGGAGAAGGAAAGGTTAAAACTAAATAAGCCTTATCAGAAAGGTCCATCTAAATACACCAGTAAACCCTCAAAGTAATGTTGCTCTGAGTCCTCTTCCTGTATCAGACTTCCTGCCTTCAGTTTAAACATCCTTGCCCAGGGCTTGAGCATGCTCAGTTTGCTCCTCTTCCCCTCCTCCCTTCTCTGCTGTAATCTGAGCCCAGAGCTATAAGTGAGCAGGGAGAGACTCAGGCAGGAAGTGATGTCACACCAAGCTAATATGGCAGCTGCTATCCTAAACAAACAGAGAGAGCTTCTAGAGCTGTTTACTCAGGTATGGTAAAACATTCTACAGAATAAATATAGCATTCTATCTTGCACTATTGCAGCTAATCTATTGGCAATACAATGCCTCTGTAGCTTTCCTTCTCCTTAAAGGTATGAAGATCCAAATTACAGAAAGATCTATATACCGTACAGTCTTGTGCCAACTGTCCATTTACTACCAGTGGGTAAAGTTACTGCAGTCCATTAATCCACAGCAACCAATCGTAGAGGAATGAAAGTAGATCACTAATAAGTTGTTAAAATGGGTCATATACTCTAAGGGGCCGATTCACTAACTTCGAGTGAAGGATTCGAAGTTAAAAAAGTATTTTTTGGGCTACTTCGACCATCGAATGGGCTACTTCGACCTTCGACTACGACTACGACTTCGAATCGAAGGATTCGAAGTAAAAATCGTTCGACTATTCGACCATTCGATAGTCGAAGTACTGTCTCTTTAAAAAATTCTTCGACCCCCTAGTTCGCCATCTAAAAGCTACCGAACTCAATGTTAGCCTATGGGGAAGGTCCCCATAGGCTTGGCTAACTTTTTTTGATCGAAGGATAATTCCTTCGATCGTTGGATTTAAATCCTTCGAATCGTTCGATCGAAGGAATTATCCTTCGATCGCTCGATCGAACTATCTGCGCTAAATCCTTCGACTTCGATATTCGAAGTCGAAGGATTTCAATTCCTAGTCGAATATCGAGGGTTAATTAACCCTCGATATTCGACCCTTAGTGAATCGGCCCCTAATTATACTTCGGACTTTCACCAGTATATCGTAAGCAGCCAGCAAGAAGCTAGTGTATAAAAAAGTGTGTGTTATATTGTACATCCTTGTATTGTACAAGATCCATCCAATATATCCATGGTCTGCTCACTGCTCACATCTCTAGCCCTACTTACCTTCTATTAAAGGTCCAGTAACCCAAAACACAACAGGATTCATACACATCAAAAATGGATAAATGACTATCCTGAGCTGCTGAAAAACGTTTTTTATGGAGAGCTGAAGTCTTAATTTCATGGCAAATCATCCTTCATCGTTGGTGCACAGACAACCATGAATGACATTTGACCTGGTTTTTTTTGACAACTTTGAAGATTGAGCCCTGGGACCTGCCTGGCAACCTCCATAGCTAAACGGCATTGTATTTCTGTGCCGCATCTCAGAGCTTGGGAAGGAAGCACAACATTTATACAAGTGCAATCTAAGGCTAACGATGCGACACTAATGCCATGTGAACTGCGCTGACGTGGAATCACAACTGGAAACCTTCTGTATATAATATTGTATTGTGTTGTGCACACAAGGATAATTATTGTTTGGTTTTTGTGGTTTGTAAATGACTTGCCAGTTCTGCTTTTACTGGACTGTCTGTTGCTATGGTTTTACTGGACTGTCTGGTTGCTACGGTTTTACTGGACTGTCTGGTTGCTATGGGTACGCAACAAGAATTTTTTTTTACGATTCGAAGGATTTTAATCCATCGATTGAACGATTTTTCGACAACCAAAGAAACATAGGAAAGCCTATGGGGACCTTCCCCATAGGCTAACATAGCACCTCGGTAGGTTTTAGGTGGCGAAGTAGGGGGTCAAAGTTTTTTTTAAAGAGACAGTACTTCGACTATCGAATGATCGAATATTCAAACGATTTTTAGTTTGAATCGTTCGATTCGAAGTCGAAGTAGCCCATTCGATGGTCGAAGTAGCCAAAAAAAACATCGAAATTCTAAGTTTTTTTTTATTCCATTCCTTCACTCGAACTGAGTAAATGTGCCCCCATGTATTACACTGTGGCTTTGCTGCTTTCCACTTGAGGAAAAAAAGTCGTAATGAGACTGAACCAAGATGAAATTCCTTCCGCATCCAACCCTCAGTCTGACTGCAACTTGTTTATGCGATGGAGATAGGGGGGACTGAACAGAGTAAGTTAAAAGCAGAGTAGAACATAAACATTGGAGAAGGAGAAACAGGAGATGATTTGGAAACTTTTTTAAGATAGAAGAAGGCAGAGAGGAATGGCTTGAAAGAAGAGAAAAGAGGGGAAGAGAAATGTGTGACCAGGGAGAGAAGTTTTTATCTATAGTGTCCTGGTGGGTTCCCAGCATCTCTGTTCAACAACACAAGGTATTCTGAACTAACAGCATATTATGTGTTAATTACACAACACCACAAATGTGCATGGACCATCTGTATGTCCATCTGTATGTCCATCTGTATGTCCATCTGTATGTCCATCTGTATGTTCATCTGTATGTCCAGCTGTACCATAGGTTCCTCCATTTTTATGTATTTGCATTCTTGGTATTCCAAAGGTACATGTATTTTAGCAGTGATGAAAGCAAGATGATAGCTGAAAAGAAAATATAGGGAGTGATAATAGATGAGATAGAAAGAAATAGAAAGGTCTTTAGTGATAGGAGTGAGTCAAAGAGAGATACAGAAATAGAAGGTGAGGGAAAATGAGGGGAAATAAGAGGAGATAATGAACAGGAGCGGAGAAGAGAAAAAAGGAGCAGAAGAGAAGAGACAAAGAATGAAGAAAAGAACATTTGGCAGACGTATAGGATAGAAGGATGGACACACAGAGGGGGAATGGAAATGAAAGATCAGAGGAAGAGGGAAGAGATGATAAAGGGAGGAAGACGAAGTAGAGAAGAGCAAGTGGTTTGATGGAAGAGAGGGGAGAGAGAAGATGAGGAGGTAACTGGAAAGATTCTTGAATGCTAAGAGGCCCCTGGAAACCTCTGGATTGTACTCCTTTTACACACTTGAGCACATTCAATCTAAAAGTTCCTCTGCCTCCTAAAGGGAACCTGACTCTCATACTAATTACTTCTATAGAGCCTCCATGTACAGATACAGTGGCCATCAAGTGCAGACAGAATCCTGGACATGGTCAGAACATGGTCTTTGCCCATTAGCAACAAAAATATTAATTATAGAAGTCTGGGAGGATATAAACCTCCCAATTATACCGTGCAAGGACTTTAATTGCTCCTTAAATCTCAGCACTGGCAGGGATTCCAGTGGATTAATGACACAAGTAAGTGCTACAAGGTCCCTTCTTCTGGAATATGTGGAGAATGTGAAGTAGACACCTGAAAGCTCTTCAAGTCCTGCTTTTTTTGAATAAATACCTGTAAGGCACCCCTAGCAGGATTTCTTTATATCTGCTGTATTTTAGTGAGCTGCATTTGAGAGTCCCCCCCTCATACTGACCTTTCCTTGTAGAATTGTGCAAAGCATCAAAGCGTCTTCACATGGAGCATTTCAGTGGCAGTCACAGAACCAATGCATATTTTATATTCTTTTTATTGGACTCAGTAACCCATTGTGTGGCAAAGCATATCATTGAATAAATCCTAAAGCAAGAGTATCTGTTCTTGTGATTGTATTTGTATATCCTCTATACAAGAGCAAGGAGAAATTAATACTAATAATAAAATAAATAATATGGAAATATGTGGCCCAGGTCACAAGGGTGTCATGTTTGATCCATTCTCTGGTACTTTTGGCAGCTCTTTGGCATTCTCTGACATTTTTAGCACCGAGCTTAAAAGAAAAAACCCCAGGTTGGTGTCATTTTTTTATATGGAATACGCACATCAGCCCAGTACATAAGGTTTTGCTTTAGTGGGGTAGCAAACATATAGGGGGTTATTTATTAAAGTCTGAATTTATCTCAACATTTTCTGCCAAAAACTCCGATTACACCTGCACAGGTTTTTTTCCGCTCATTTATTATTAGATTTTACTGAAAATATGGTTTCTGGGGAAAAATCCGTATTTCACGATTTTTTCAGATTTTCCACCCGAAAACTCTGATTTTGTAGTTTTTTTTTACCGAAAACTCTTCAAGGTATTAAAGGAAACACAGCGCACATCAAAAATTCATTGGGACTTCTCTCATGGATTAAAAGCAACCTCGACAGATCTGAGATGCCAGATTTTCTTATTTGGACTCTTCCATCTTCGGGGAATAATAAATTCTGAAAATGTTTTAAAAAGTCAGATTTTAAACAAAAAAATCACAAATTTTTTGGAATTTCCATTCAGAGTTTAGTAAATAACCCCCATAGAGACCACTCCAAACGTTTAGGGGCCGATTCACTAAGAGTCGAATATGGAGGGTTAATTAACCCTCCATATTCGACTAGGAACTAAAATCCTTCGACTTCGAATATCGAAGTCGAAGAATTTAGCGCAGATAGTTCGATTGAACGATGGAAGGATAATTCCTTCGATCGAACGATAAAATCCTTCGAATCAAACGATTCGAAGGATTTAAATCCAACGATCGAAGGAATATCCTTCGATCAAAAAAAGTTAGCCAAGCCTATGGGGACCTTCCCCATAGGCTAACATTGACTTTGGTAGCTTTTAGGTGGCGAACTAGGGGGTCGAAGTTTTTTTTAAAGAGACAGTACTTCGACTATCAAATGGTCGAATAGTCGAACGATTTTTAGTTCGAATCCTTCAATTCGAAGTCGAAGTCGTAGTCGAAGGTCAAAGTAGCCCATTCGATGGTCGAAGTAGCCCAAAAAAACCTTCGAAATTCGAAGTTTTTTTCTTTGAATCCTTCACTCGAATTTAGTGAATCAGCCCCTTAATGTCAGAAAGATGTTCTCAGATTTTCCGCAAGGTTTTTCCTACATATTGGCTTTGACATTTCAAACACGTGATCAAATATACGACATTTTTAGTATTACAATTGATGTACTGTCTGGTTTTATGGGTTCTGCCATCAATTGGGGCCACAAAGGTGTCACTTTTTTTCATATAGGGGCAAATCACACACACACACAAAGCTTATCTCCACTTCTGTAGTTACCCTTTGTCATTAGTGGGATTTCGCTCTATTTCGGTTTTTTACCAAACCAATTGACTCAGCGTAAGGCCTTTTCTGGTGAGAAATTTGCACCCTGAACTCAAAATATCATTTATAGTGATGGGTGAATTTGTCCTGTTTCGCTTCGCCACAAATTTCACAAATTTCCTGGGAAAACTGGTGAAAAATTTGCGAAACAATGATTTTGCCGCCGGCAGTCAAAATGGGCGTTGGCGTCGAAGTTGACGCTGACACCTATTAAAGTCAATGGGCGTCTGAAAATTGTCACCGGTGTCTGAAAAAATGTTGACGCCGGCGAATTTTCACAGCAAATTTGCGAGTTTATTCGCCGGCGAAACACGGATAAATGCGCCCGTCACTAATCATTTATTTTGTTACCTTGCTGTGGCTAATTCTGCCTAGTAAAATGACTCTATGGGGCACATTTACAAAGCTCGAATGAAGGATTCGAATTAAAAAAACTTCGAATTTCGAAGTGTTTTTTGGGTTACTTCGACCATCGAATGGGCTATTTCGACCTTCGACTACTACTTCGACTTCGAATCAAACGATTCGAACTAAAAATCGTTCGACTATTCGACCATTCGATAGTCGAAGTACTGTCTCTTTAAGAAAAACTTCGACCCCCTACTTCGGCAGCTAAAAGCTACCGAAGTCAATGTTAGGGGGGGGAAGGTCCCCATAGGCTTGCCTGAGATTTTTTGATCGAAGGATATTCCTTCGATCGTTGGATTAAAATCCTTCGAATCGTTCGATTCGAAGGATTTAATCGTTCGATCGAAGGAATAATTCGATCGCAGGATTTGCGCTAAATCGTTCGACTTCGATATTCGAAGTCGAAGGATTTTAGTTCCTAGTCGAATATCGAGGGTTAATTAACCCTCGATATTCGACCCTTCATACATCTGCCCCTATGTATGTTTTTAGGCCACAATAATGTGTAAAAAAATATGCAAATAATTGCGGTTGTGTTGCTTTGTTTCTAAACCTATAATTTGATGTAGCCTCTGTTCTCCCAAAAGGAATTCAGATCAGCTTGAGCCTTCTAACTTTAAATACACCTAGGAATGCAGCTCAGAGCGCGGCTAATTAATACCTTGTTTTCTTTCTATCGCTACCCGAGTTACTGGCAAACGATGGCAACACAGAAATGGCAGCCTGCGTGGTGCAAGTAAATAGGATTTCCAGTATTAACCGTGTTTGTTCCAGGAGATAAGGGTCAAAATCAACTGAAGTCTGGGAGCCAGGAATAGTTTCTGCAAAATATATCAACACGTACCTGTGAAGGGAAAGGCGAATAAGGACAACGTTGTGCAGATCTCCGGAGAATTAGGAAATGGGCAGAAGAAAGCTGTGAAACTGCGTCTGTACAAGAGGGACTCTGGATTCCGGATTCTCTTTTTCCAAAAGAAATATAAGGCCTTATTTGCAGTGTTTTTTTACCCGCACAATACAATTGTGGCCAAGTGTTGCATTATGTCCAATATGGCACCAATTGTTTTTATGTTGCCTGCGGTATATTGTCCAGTTATTAACACACATTTAAGCACAAAAAAAATCGGTATATTTCCTTTTATATTTTGGATACTGTCCAGCCCTCAATTTACACTTCCAAATCAAAAAATAGAGATAAAGGCCTTTAAAGGAGAAGGAAAGCTACGGAGGCATTTTATTGCCAATAGATTAGCTGCAATAGTGCAAGCTAGAATGTTATATTTATTCTGTAGAATGTTTTACCATACCTGAGTAAAAAGCTCTAGAAACTCTCTGTTTGTTTAGGATAGGAGCTGCCATATTAGCTTGCTGTGACATCACTTCCTGCCTGAGTCTCTCCCTGCTCTGGGCTCAGATTACAGTAGAGAAGGGAGGGGTGGGGGGAGAGGAGCAAACTGAGCATGCTCAAGCCCTAGCCCTGGAGGTTTAAGATGAAGGCAGTAAGTCTGATACAGAAGCCCATGAGTACACAATAGAAGGAAAGACATGTGATGTTTCTTTTGACAGGGGACTCCGAGCAGCATTACTTTGGGGGTTTACTAGTGTATTTAGATGGACCTTTCTGATAAGGCTTACTTAGTTTTGACCTTTCCTTCTCCTTTAAACTGCCCCAGACTGAGAGTCCTGCAAGGGCTAAACCACTTCGCGTAGGTTCCCAGAAGGAAACTAAAGTCTCTCCAGGTTTAAACAAAGGGCTTCAGCAGTAAAACAATTAGCACATTATGGATTTTTCCATGAAACAATACATCAGCAGCCGATTTGGTTCAGAATGAAGCTGACATATAACATATATAATCAGTACTTTACTGTGAAATACAGTCACATTGGGAAAGTGTGTTGCAGTCGTTCGTGGTCTTTATATCAATCGAGGAACATGAACTTTCATCATTAACGATAAAGAGAAGCAGTTTATTTATAGAGCATCAATGTTCATCATTCACATGAGTCCCTGCGCCAGTAGAGCTTACAATTGTAGGCCCCTATCACATTCACTCTGGTCAATATTATCAATTTTATTTCTGTTTTTGGAGGGTAGGAGGAAAATGGAGAATCTGGAGGAAACCCACACAGACACATGGAGAATAGGGATGTAGCGAACTGTTCGCCGGCGAACTAGTTCGCGCGATCTTCGACTGTTCGCGTCCGCCGAATGTTCGCGAACGTCGCGCGACGTTCGCAAATAGGCGTTCGCGTCAAAAATCGTTCGACCATTCGACCATTCGGTTCCTTCGACCGCTAAAATCGAAGGATTTTCGTTCGAATCGAACGATCGAAGCCATTGGATTGAATGAAATCATTCGATCGAATGGCTTCGATCGTTCGATTCGAACGAAAATCCTTCGATCGAACGATTAAAATCCTTCGATCGTTCGAATCGAACGATTTTCGGATGTTCGAAGTTCGCGAACTGTTCGCATTTTTTGCCGGTGTTCGCGAACGGCGTTCGCGAACACATAAACGGCAGTTCGCTACATCCCTAATGGAGAACATACAAACTCCTTGCAGTTAAAACTTAGGGCCCAGCATAGGGTTGCCACCTTTTTCTGGAAAAAATTCCTGCCTTGTTATATTTTTATAGTTATTCCCTATAAATAACATTTGAATCAAGCAACATTTTTACCAGCCAGGCCAGTAAAATACCAGCCAGGTGGCAACCCTAACCCAGCAGTGCAAGGGAGAAGAACCAGCCACTCAGCCACCATGATGCCCATTTAAACCAACACATTTGTTTCTGCACAAGCCTCACCCTTGGGGTAGTTTCAGGGGCATTGGCACCAAGTTTGTGTCAGACAAAGCAGCTAAAAGTGCTTAACACATGAAGCTTTAACTAAAAAAGGTTCCAATCATTTCTGTCCATGCATATCAGCTAGCGGCTCCCTTCCCCCGGACTGTTTAAAATCTGACGCATGTGCAGTTATAGGGACATCAACCCAGAAATAAGTTTGGTGTCTCCATGTTCCAGTCTCCTGTGTCGGATTCATGCCAAAGTATTTCAGATCTTGACTTCGGTTCTCCTCCAAAGTTCTCCAGCTCGGTTGGATGGATTTTCAGGGCTTGACCCGGCTCATACTGGCGCTGGAAATTTTAATTCCCTGTTCGCTCCGTCTCCCAGAGGGTGCTCCCTAGCAACAGATCTACACTCCCTCCTCCTGCTCCTAAGTGAGTTAAAAGGTACTCAATGCTGTATTATTTTCTGCCTGGACTTAAACATTAAATTATTTTATAATCGGAAGTCCATACATCTGATTTCCGTATATCTTTAGACATAGCCAGAGGGACATGCCCTGGTTCCAAAGGCAATCAGCACACAGACATTTTTATATCAAAAGATATATGTCCCAAGGCTTATTTTCAGTAAAAATAAATTATTTATTAGTATTCACATTTTAAAAAGGTTTTTGATACATACTGACCCCACATGGCCCACCTTACGCGGTTCGTACCCTCCGGCACTTAGTCATAGGTGTCTACTTAAACATTGTCTGATATTCTGAATAAATTCGCAAATCTCCTGTGAAAATTCGCCAGTGAAAATTTACTGGCGTCAATTTCCAATTTTCATGATTTTTTTTGTGAAAACTTTCGAATTGCTAGATTTTTTTGTGAAAACGTTCAAATTGCTTGATTTTTTTCATGAAAACGTTCGAACTGAACGATTTTTTCGTGAAAACATTAGAATTTCACGATTTTTTCGTGAGCTTTCTGAATTCACAATTTTTCATGAATTTTTCGCCCTTTCCCAAATTTTGCCGGAGAAATTCACCCATTGAAAGGGACTGGTTAACCCTTTCAAGCTAAAACAAAGTGTACTTATTGTTTTCCTATTAAAGGGCATGTAAACGCAAAAAAATAAAATCCCATTTTTACTTTCTTTAATGAAAAAGAAACCTATCTCCAATATACTTTAATTAAAAAATGTGAGACCTGACTGTATGCTGTGAAATTCTCCCTTCATTTACTGCGAATAGGAATTGTCAGACGGTCCCTAACTGCTCTGCAGGGAAACAATCATACTTATGTACAGCAGGGGAAGCCCCCGCCTTACTTCCCAGCCCTGCAGAACTCAAGCAGCTTTATTTATGACGATCCCTAAGCATAAGCAGCCCAGACCACACTGAGCATGTGCACAGTCTTGGTCTTGCAAAGACCTTGGGCTTGTACCAGTAAGTGGCTCCTAATTCTAGGACGGAATACGTACCTTAATGGCAACCCTGCAGGACTACTTACCTCAGTGAGAATTATCTCTTCTGCCAAGCTGTGAGGAGTTACACCATCTCTTCCCCTAAGGAGGGTCTTCCTCTACAAGTACTGAGGATCAAAGACTCCTTTAGTCCCCAGGTATATACGTTTCAATACAGGGTTCACCTCAGTACTACATTAAAATCCTAACAACGCATAGTAGACTTACAATGGGCCTTATGCCCCCCTATACCTCCTGGGCCCCCCTGCAGCCAAAGGGTCTGCTTCACCTGGTTGTAAGAAAAATGTAGCAGATTACTGTACCTTTAATTGATGATAATAAGAAGCACGACTTATAGCCTTGGATTCACAGTTATTCCTGTGGACTGGGAAGATTTGCTGCTGCAGCCCTAATGGTAGGTCATGAGCTCCTGTTGGGATCCCTGTTCTTTGTGTCCAGTAGTATCCAAGTTTTTAGTGGGGCAGAAAAGATCCAGCTTATAACCAGTAAATGCTTTCCAACATTCATATGGTCAGACAAACTTGTAGCTCAGTACAGCATGAGAACCTCCATAATGTGAAAGTCAACAAAATCAATCTCAGTCTCAGTTTTTTACTTAGGTTTTATGAAAATGTGTCTCTGTATTTCTTGTTAGGTGGATAATACAGAAGAGAAACAAGGCAGCAGCTGAACCAACGAAATGGCCCTGATGCATTTTAATGATTCCAGTAAAACACACATAGGTATGGCCTCCTGCTGATAAAAATAACCAGTCTGGCAAATTTTAGAAATATTATCCCGTTGTGTTATTTCTAGGGAATGTGCAGGCGCCCGTCGTTGGCTTCAGTCTCAAAATATGTGGCCAATTGTTTCATTATCAGTACAAAAGAGGAACAATGTGTAATCTCTGTGTAACATACATCAGCCAGGCATTCATTTGTGAGAAGGGGCAAAGATAAAAGACCATTTCGAAAACAAAGTATATAATAATAATAATATAATTGGTGAGGCTTTTACATAACTGCTCACGATTTTGCATCTGGGCGGCTGCGATAAATCATTTGTGTATTCCAGAAAGGTGCGTACAGGGCACACATTGCTGATCCGAACAAACTAACTTCATTCCACGTTCCTGTGTTCAGAATGCAGTAATAATTTTATTCTAATCTGCTCTGGACACATTTAGTGCTCTGCTGGGCGCTACCAATATAGGAAAAACAGAGGCCACAGAAGATGTTTAATGGCAGCCTTGGGACAGAACGCCAACCTAGATTTAACCCTGGCCTGTTTCCCTCTATAGCAGTGGACTTCATGCTTATTCGGTTCAAGTCTCACTTGGAGTGAAACGTTCAGGGTCCCCTTTAGCTCATAACAAGGTCACTAACTTATGAAAACATTACTGTATCAGCAAAGTATATCTAGGACAATCCTACTAGCTTCATGGGTATTGAGAAAATCCGAAATTTGTTCCTAACTTGGACCCTAGCCAAGACCCTGAGCCACCCTAGGTGGGCAGCAAAAACCTCTGCTAGATCTGTGAGTGCAACACCAAGATAATAACTTCCAGTAAATGATCTTATTCTACAATATATCCATAGGGTTCATTATCTGTGAATTATGCAGCTAAAACCACAACCATTGAGAGAATGGAGCCGCTAAATAAGCATCTAGTAACAGAAATAAAGAGACTTACTTTGTACATTATTGATGTGCAGTTCCCATCATGAGTGCTCCTCGGGGCAATGCTGCTTATTACCCACTTGCTGGACTTATGTGGGGCTTTTGGGATTCATAAACACCCCCATCCCCCCACTAAACTGTAAGTCAACTGAATAACCAGTTTGGTGAATCGATTCACAGTCCTAAAAATCTCACTTCTTCTAATCCATTTGGCAAACTGTGTAACTACAGCCTGGGAGTGGAAGTTGTGTCCAGCTAGTTATGATCTTGTTATTATGGATTTTGCAATATCCATTTAAGCCAATTCAATTGATTAAGAGGAAATCAAGTAAATTCAATAAATGGCACCTGAGTCGAATCCATATCTGAAAGCCAATTTGTGAAAACCTATAACTTGGCTCAGGCCAATGGATATATCGCTTTATATTGTAGAATGAAATAAATGTACCTAAAGTGCAATGGGTGGACAAATAGTAGGAGTGGACCTTGAAATCTTAAGGTGAAAGGGCGGGATTGTCTCTCTATGAAATTCAGTTTTCACACTGTAATGCAGACTTAAAGCCCCTATACTTATTTTGCCAGTGTCGGACTGGGATACCAGGGGCCCACCAGAAAACATTAGGCTGAGGGCCCACTTTCCAAACTATTATACCTCTTCTCCTCATTCAACCTCTTTATTCTCTTAGTCTGTTTTTCTCTTCATACTCTACTCTTTTCTTCCATTATTAAGCCTCTTTGTTCCCATAAAGAAATAGGGAATGACCATGAAATAAGCCAAATGTTAAGAAGCAAGAGGCCCATTGACACCTGGGCCCACCGGGAGTTTTTCTGGTATCCCTGTGGGCCAGTCCGACACTCTATATAGCAATTCTAGGTCCACAGTACAGTAAATATACTGTAAGTGTAACACTTTCTTGGTGGTAATACCTCATTCCAGCTGTTCTCAGGACAGATCACCATTACATCGGGCACCTCTTGCTCAACTGAACCTTTGCCCAGCTGAGCATAAAAGAGGGAAGGCTGAACTGTGCCTCTCAACTCCCTTGAATATTATGAAACAAATTGAGCGCCAGTGCTTCTTAACCATATCAATGATTTATTTAAAAGAGTAAAGGTACAATCTGAAGTCAAACGATAAAGCCAAGTTAGCATGATTGGTATAGAAAAAGACACACAGTCTATAATGGTTCAAACACCCATATGCTTAGGAGCTAGAACTGGCAATGGATTAGTCTCATCACTCTGATTCTCTTTCCACTCTGTGGTTCATACATTTAGACTGGTGTTGTACTGGAGAACCCATTGGAGCCCAGTACAGCTCTTCCTAAGATGACTTGTACAACTCAAAATTCCTCACAGCTCTATGAACTCAATTAATGCCATACACTAGCTGTACCTTCTTCCTAGGGGGTCTCTGTTCCTTGACTTCTCTAAGGATGCTGATCTCTTAGATTCCATGCTTGATACAGGGGTCTTACACTACAGGCTCCCAGCATATCCGCTCCTCGTACTTGGAGACCAAAGAGAAAGAATTGTGGGATCCTTCCCAATATATAACCAATTCATAAGATCCCTGAGCTAACTGGGGAAATCTCTCTCCCACAGGGCACGGCAAATAACCTCTTGGTTCCACCACATTGCTATCCTATGTATATAAAGAAGGCAATGGAGATGCCACAACTCATACCACTGAGTATAAAAGGCATTCTGCTGGTTGCCATGAAAAGAGGTAAGGTGAGTCCCACCATCTGAGCTAAGTGCATGCATTTGCCTTCAAATTATGTATCCAATGCAATTGGAAGATTTGCATTTTTAGGCCACTAAACCACAGTAGATGTGTAAAACTGCAAATTTAGGGGCCAATTCACCAAGCTCGAGTGAAGGATTCGAAGTAAAAAAACTTCAAATTTCGAAGTGTTTTTTGGGCTACTTCGACCATCGAATGGGCTACTTCGACCTTCCACTACGACTTCGACTTCGAATCGAAAGATTCGAACTAAAAATCTTTCTACTATTCGACCATTTGATAGTCGAAGTACTGTCTCTTTAAGAAAAAACTTCGACCCCCTAGTTCGCCACCTAAAAGCTACCGAACTCAATGGAAGGTCCCCATAGGCTTGGCTAAGTTTTTTTGGTCGAAGGATAATCCTTTGATCGTTGGATTAAAATCCTTCGAACGATTATTCCTTCGATCGTTCGATCGAAGTATTTTGCGCAAAATCTTTCAACTTCGATATACGAAGTCGAAGGATTTTAATTCCCAGTCGAATATCGAAGGTTAATTAACCCTCGATATTCGACCCTTGGTGAATTTGCCCCTAAAAGTCAATCTAAACATTAAGAGGTGTCATAAATTGAATTATCATTGCATAGAAATATAAAGCATTATTTGTCAGTTCAGTCTAACATATTATCCAGCTACACAAACAACGCACTTGTATTGTAATTCACTGACAGCATGGATGAGTTGCTTAGGTCAATACAGCATTTTAATAAACCATTTTATATCTCAAAAGCTATAAGAAGGAATTTCATAAAATCTACTTGTAAAACGGGATTAGTCACTATCGACGTCACTTTGGGGTCCTTTTAGTATTAGTTCAGTGCCAGAGATTTGATATCCCTGATGGGATTCATTAAAGAAAAAGTCCAGTTAATTCTTTTCCCTATACTGAAACCAACCCTACAGTGGATGCATTGTCCCATTGTATCAGTAAAAGCACATTGTGTGTGAATGGAGACCTGTCAGTGTTGTGATGATACAAGACCTACAGGCATCTCCAAAAATATGTATTATTCCTGCCAGTTCATAGGAGAATGTACAGAACACTGTTGGTCACTTGCTGCCAAAGACTTAGCAGAGGATTCCTTTCTTAATCCTTCCGTAGGATAGAAGCCTGCTCATATCCCTTTCTCTAATCTTAATCCGTTAGTTCTCAGGATTAACTGAGTGGAGACATTTAGTGGCACATGCCCATTACATAGGAGTTGACATCAGTGAAGTACTTTGAAGTGTTTGAAAAATAACCTCACTTGAGAGGAGTCTTGGACTAGAGTTAACAAACCAAAACCAAAATCAGGAAACCCCCAAGGGCACTTGGTCGGCTACAAACAGTCATGTATCTCTTTAAGTGGCTGTACTTGCCATGTCCTCATGTACTTGACTCACAATCACAATGGACTCAGAGTCAGAATTGCATATATGAGCAGGATTCTAGAATTAAAGACCACATAAGGCATAAAACCAGGCCCAGATATGTGGAAAGGCCACCAAGGCCCAGGCCTAGAGCAGCAGGATTTAAGGGGACGACATGCTGCTCAATCACACCCACATTGGTTCAGAAACACTGGGGATGAGCGGGAGATAAGATCGTTTTTTAATTTTCCTGTCTCCAATCCCCATTGTTCTGGTCCCGATTATGAAAATTTGAGGGAATAAAAGGGAGAGGATGGGGGCCTAGGGGTGCCTGCTATGTAAATCCGGCCCTGCATAAAAGACATCATTTATATGTTTTATTAGCAGAGTACGGGCTACAACTCCCTGCATGGCCAGCCCTGTTTTTAGTTCCATGGCGGCCACATGGGATCTCAGGACTACACTCCCCTTGCACATGATTTGCCTTATAGAGTGAACCAGTACCCAAATATTTCTATTGAAGCTTTTCTGCATCATCTGCAGTTACCTCTTAGATATCCAAGTCAGCATAATCATAGTCACTGTATTCTCTGTATGTTTCACTGCACTAACCATAATTCACCACTGTATCAGTCATGGGCCATTTGTGGGTCCTGCACAAGTGACTGATAGATTGTTGCAGAAATGAGCATAACTATAGCTGGAAACATGTGGGCTCCTGTCCCTACTGCAGCTTTAACCTCAACACTCTCAGAAAGTCTCTGAGGCCCCATCATCCGTGGTAGAGAAAATAATGAGCATGTGGACCTTAAACCATGACTCTAAGTATCATGGGATATAGTTAGTGACCAACAAACCTGTTATGGAACTATCCTGTTTCCAGTGGATGTTAGCTGACTGATTTACTTTATAAATAACCTATAACTTCCCATGCTACCAGTGAGCTCCGGACCCAGTCCTGAATATCAAGACCACATACTGCACTCAGACCTCACAAATGCCATAGATTTTGCTCAGGTTGGCCTTTCAGTATGACAGATCCCCCCCCCCCAGTGGTTATAAATTGAGTAAACGGTTCTACAATTGTGTGCAAAGAAAGAGACACCAGACAAGCAATATGGCATGAAAAGAGAGGATGAAAGAGAGCTGTACAACATTTATTTTCTGAAAACTGCAACCATAAATACTGTATATGTCACACAATCCCTTGCCCCCTGGAGGTGCTGAGTTGAATGGTGGGTACAACATCCAACATGTGTTGCAACATCCACTAACTCGCTATGTCCTCAGTCCTACCAAAGTCCTCTGGTCCTGCTGCCTGTGTGAGTGATCTGTTCTCTGATAAGCAAGTCTGTGTGATGTCATTTATCACTGCTTTTACCAATGTGACCTCGTTAGAATGGTTATGACATGAGATGCAGAGCTGTGTCTGGGATGCTGCCCACGCTCATTACTAATTGCTGCCAGTGAAAACGGCTCTTGAAGTCAGGGTTAGTGTTAAACACAAGGATACTGGATTCTCATGGCTTCAGGTCCAGGGAGAAGGAACTTCTCATAATGACTCAGGGACACAATTATTCACATCAAAGATCTGATGTGAATAAGTAGAGACTTAAATATGTGCACCATTTTTGCACTTCTCAATTGTCATGATTAAAAGGAAGATTACCCTGTGCAGTAGGCTGAGCGCTGGTGTAAGTGTGAGGACTAAATAAGTCACCTAAGTGATCTTGAAAGCTTGTACCCAAAATTCACCCAGCCAAGAAAGGCATCACGTACGCTCTACCCTTCTATAGATTTCAGTTAATCTTGGTGTTTTCGTTTGAGGATTTGCTTAAACAAAAAGCAGAGAAGCCACAAGGTTAAGCTGTCCCTGGATTGACTGATTTTTAATGGGTCAGTCTTCTTATTAATCTTTCACACATTCAAGTTGCTGGTCTGGCTCATTGCTGGGTAAGTCATCCTATAGGGCACCCAAGCATCTTCTCCTCACTGAGATCTAACAGGTCAGATGTCTCTCACACCTCTGTCATTAATGAATGGGATAAGTGTGAGTTTGTTGCTCTAGTGATACTGCTGGTGCGCTTGTTAGCAACTCATAGGAATTGTCATCTTAAAAAGGAAATCAAAGCCTTATAACAAATAAAGTTTGTTTTCTTTCACACTTTCTACCTTAAACTGACAATAAAGTATAGAGCTATGATATTAGGTCTTTTCAGCTGACACAAGGTCACCCATTCCGATTAGAAGAAAAGAGGTTCCTCCTAAATACAGTGTTACAGTGAGAGCTGTGAAGATGTGAAATTGTCTCCCTGAATCAGTGGTACAGGCTGATACATTAGATAGGTACAAGGAAGGGTCGGATGCTTTATTCATCAGTAGCTCCTCCCAGCAGACAGGAGGGAGCCAATGAGATTAGAGGAGGGAAAGGGGTGTTACAGGGAGAGCTGGGAAATGAATCAGGGGTACAGGCTGATACATTAGATAGGTACAAGGAAGGGTCGGATGCTTTATTCACCAGTAGCTCCTCCCAGCAGACAGGAGGGAGCCAATGAGATTAGAGGAGGGAAAGGGGTGTTACAGGGAGAGCTGGGAAGTGAATCAGTGGTACAGGCTGATACATTAGATAGGTACAAGGAAGGGTCGGATGCTTTATTCACCAGTAGCTCCTCCCAGCAGACAGGAGGGAGCCAATGAGATTAGAGGAGGGAAAGGGGTGTTACAGGGAGAGCTGAGAAGTGAATCAGGGGTACAGGCTGATACATTAGATAGGTACAAGGAAGGGTCGGATGCTTTATTCACCAGTAGCTCCTCCCAGCAGACAGGAGGGAGCCAATGAGATTAGAGGAGGGAAAGGGGTGTTACAGGGAGAGCTGGGAAGTGAATCAGGGGTACAGGCTGATACATTAGATAGGTACAAGGAAGGGTCGGATGCTTTATTCACCAGTAGCTCCTCCCAGCAGACAGGAGGGAGCCAATGAGATTAGAGGAGGGAAAGGGGTGTTACAGGGAGAGCTGGGAAGTGAATCAGTGGTACAGGCTGATACATTAGATAGGTACAAGGAAGGGTTGGATGCTTTATTCACCAGTAGCTCCTCCCAGCAGACAGGAGGGAGCCAATGAGATTAGAGGAGGGAAAGGGGTGTTACAGGGAGAGCTGGGAAGTGAATCAGTGGTACAGGCTGATACATTAGATAGGTACAAGGAAGGGTCGGATGCTTTATTCACCAGTAGCTCCTCCCAGCAGACAGGAGGGAGCCAATGAGATTAGAGGAGGGAAAGGGGTGTTACAGGGAGAGCTGGGAAGTGAATCAGTGGTACAGGCTGATACATTAGATAGGTACAAGGAAGGGTCGGATGCTTTATTCACCAGTAGCTCCTCCCAGCAGACAGGAGGGAGCCAATGAGATTAGAGGAGGGAAAGGGGTGTTACAGGGAGAGCTGAGAAGTGAATCAGGGGTACAGGCTGATACATTAGATAGGTACAAGGAAGGGTCGGATGCTTTATTCACCAGTAGCTCCTCCCAGCAGACAGGAGGGAGCCAATGAGATTAGAGGAGGGAAAGGGGTGTTACAGGGAGAGCTGGGAAGTGAATCAGGGGTACAGGCTGATACATTAGATAGGTACAAGGAAGGGTCGGATGCTTTATTCACCAGTAGCTCCTCCCAGCAGACAGGAGGGAGCCAATGAGATTAGAGGAGGGAAAGGGGTGTTACAGGGAGAGCTGGGAAGTGAATCAGTGGTACAGGCTGATACATTAGATAGGTACAAGGAAGGGTTGGATGCTTTATTCACCAGTAGCTCCTCCCAGCAGACAGGAGGGAGCCAATGAGATTAGAGGAGGGAAAGGGGTGTTACAGGGAGAGCTGGGAAGTGAATCAGTGGTACAGGCTGATACATTAGATAGGTACAAGGAAGGGTCGGATGCTTTATTCACCAGTAGCTCCTCCCAGCAGACAGGAGGGAGCCAATGAGATTAGAGGAGGGAAAGGGGTGTTACAGGGAGAGCTGGGAAGTGAATCAGTGGTACAGGCTGATACATTAGATAGGTACAAGGAAGGGTCGGATGCTTTATTCACCAGTAGCTCCTCCCAGCAGACAGGAGGGAGCCAATGAGATTAGAGGAGGGAAAGGGGTGTTACAGGGAGAGCTGGGAAGTGAATCAGTGGTACAGGCTGATACATTAGATAGGTACAAGGAAGGGTCGGATGCTTTATTCACCAGTAGCTCCTCCCAGCAGACAGGAGGGAGCCAATGAGATTAGAGGAGGGAAAGGGGTGTTACAGGGAGAGCTGGGAAGTGAATCAGTGGTACAGGCTGATACATTAGATAGGTACAAGGAAGGGTCGGATGCTTTATTCACCAGTAGCTCCTCCCAGCAGACAGGAGGGAGCCAATGAGATTAGAGGAGGGAAAGGGGTGTTACAGGGAGAGCTGGGAAGTGAATCAGTGGTACAGGCTGATACATTAGATAGGTACAAGGAAGGGTCGGATGCTTTATTCACCAGTAGCTCCTCCCAGCAGACAGGAGGGAGCCAATGAGATTAGAGGAGGGAAAGGGGTGTTACAGGGAGAGCTGGGAAGTGAATCAGTGGTACAGGCTGATACATTAGATAGGTACAAGGAAGGGTTGGATGCTTTATTCACCAGTAGCTCCTCCCAGCAGACAGGAGGGAGCCAATGAGATTAGAGGAGGGAAAGGGGTGTTACAGGGAGAGCTGGGAAGTGAATCAGTGGTACAGGCTGATACATTAGATAGGTACAAGGAAGGGTCGGATGCTTTATTCACCAGTAGCTCCTCCCAGCAGACAGGAGGGAGCCAATGAGATTAGAGGAGGGAAAGGGGTGTTACAGGGAGAGCTGGGAAGTGAATCAGTGGTACAGGCTGATACATTAGATAGGTACAAGGAAGGGTCGGATGCTTTATTCACCAGTAGCTCCTCCCAGCAGACAGGAGGGAGCCAATGAGATTAGAGGAGGGAAAGGGGTGTTACAGGGAGAGCTGGGAAGTGAATCAGGGGTACAGGCTGATACATTAGATAGGTATAAGAAGGGGTTGGATGGTGTTTAGCAAGTGAGGGAATACAGGGATATGGGAGATAGCTCATAGTACAAGTTGATTCAGGGACTGGTCCCATTGCATTTTGGAGTCAGGAAGGAATTTTTTCCCCCTCTGAGGCAAATTGGAGAGGCTTCAAATTGGGTTTTTGCCTTCCTCTGGATCAACTGGCAGTTAGGCAGGTTAAAAAAAGTTAAAAGGTTGAACCTGATGGACGTCTGTCTTTTTTCAACCTAAAATACTATGTTACTATGTTACTATGTTACTATGAGCAGCAAGCAAGATGCTGACACTTTATAGGATAATGAGAAAAAAACCCCTAAATTCTACTTATAAATAGAATAAATTGTCCTTCTGTGAGATGCTTGTCAGTAGTAGGCCAAGCCCAGTATGGGGTCTAATGTGATAGCTGATAGCACTGCAGTATATGTGATCATGCTGTGCTAATGCAATTAGTAGAATTTCAGAAGGAACAGGGAGAAGAAACAGTGGCTCTGGAAGCAACACCCAGACACATGGAATCAAACACTAAATACTTATATAGATAACTATGTGCCATTATCCTAATACCTGAACCCTGGTGCACTAGTGAACAAGTAATAGTTTCCTTGTGGGCACCTTCTTATCTCTTCATTTCTCCTGCCTGAATCCCTATAACTAATCCATCATGTGTATGTGTGACTCTCACAGCAGCATCATTCTAGTAGAGGAATTGACCTAGACGATACAATTAATCTGTGGACATTAAAGGATAAATAAACCTTAAAAATTAGTGAATATAAAATTGAAGAAGGAGCTATTATTAGCACTTTTGCAATGTGCATTTATTATTTTTTTTTTAATTCCAAGATATTTAAGGTTACATGTACTGTTAACATTAGGGATGCACCGAATCCAGGATTCGGTTCGGGATTCGGCCTTTTTCAGCAGGATTTGGATTCGGCCGAATCCTTGTGCCTGGCTGAACCGAAACCAAATCCTAATTTGCATATGTAAATTAGGGGTGGGGATGGAAATCACGCGACTTTTCGTCCAAAAATACGTTTTTTCCAATTTTTTCTTCCCTGACCCTAATTTGCATATGCATATTAGAATTTGGATTCAGTTTGGTATTCGGCCGAATCTTTCATCAAGGATTCAGGGATTCGGCCGAATACCAAATAATGGATTCAGTGCATCCCTAGCTAACATGAATACATTTTGTTACAACAGCACCACCTGCTGGTCATTTTCCCACCAGTCTGACCAGCAAGTAGTCAAGGAAGTTGTCAGGAGAAAGAAAGAGGCTGATGTTCTTCTGCTTAGGAAAGATGTGAGAAAGGTTTCTAATTTTATTCCTAAGCAGAAGAACATCAGCCTCTTTCTTTCTCCTGACAACTTCCTTGACTACTTGCTGGTCAGACTGGTGGGAAACTGACCAACAGGTGGCGCTGTTGTAACAAAATTCATTCATATTAACAGCACATGTATCCCTTAATATCTTGGAATTAAAAATAAATAAATAATGAATGTACATTGCAAACTTGCTTAAAATAGCCCCCTCATTAATTTTACATTCACTTTTTTGTTAATATCCTTTAGGGTAGGACTTTACAGATGATTTACGTGTGATCCGCCGCTCTGCGCAAAAACGCAGGCATCATGTTGGATGCAACAGAAAAAAGGTAAGTAATAGAAATGTCAGATGGAGTCGCAGCATTGATCCGTAGTGACACGACTGTCGGATGCAGATGCAGTTTGCAGCGTCTGCATCCGACAGTCGTGTCGCGTCAGATCAATGCTGCGACTCCATCCGACATTGAATTCATTTACCTTATTTCCGTTTGAATAACAAAGGGCTCAATTTGGGGATTAGGCAGAATCTAAAGGGAATAGAGCGTGCCAAGGTAGGGGCCGGTGGTGCATTTGTAGACTCTTGCAATGGTAAGTAAGCCTTTAACAGACCCCAAAACAGTCACTGTGACAGTGTACATGGGGCAAACTTATTGCAATGACACGTCCAAGGATAAGATACATATAAGCACCCTGTGCCATTTGAGATAATATTTAAAGGGACAATTAATAGTCATGTTTTTGCCTCTTTTTTAATGAATTAGAGGGAAGGGGACTGTACAGGATCATGTGCACACTCAGGCCCTTTCCCAAATGGTTCCGCTCGGTGCACAGCTCCTAAGGGAGACGACCCTTCCAATCTCAAATGTGAAAAGCAATACAGGCTGGCACACAAAGCGATTCAAACCGTGCTGCAACCCCTGGTACGTTTATTGCATCACAACGTTTCGGGGGCATTCCCCCTTTGTCAGGTGACAAAGGGGGAATGCCCCTGAAACGCTGTGACGCAATAAACGTACCAGGGGTTGCACCCCCATTTGAATGGTTTCGTGTGCCAGCCTGTATTGCTTTTCACATTAGAGGGAAGGGGCACATTCATTAAATACAAGCACCCCAGAAAGGATCTTTTGATCCGAAACATGTAGTGCAACTTATCAAATAAAGGATCACAGTTTGGCTGAAACGGTTCTCCAGAGTAATATTTTTGGGATTTGCATATTCAATAAACATTGACAGTGTGTTCCGTTGTCTTTAGCTGTCTTCACTCACCTATCCTGACTTTATAACCTTCATTGTTGGTGTTCTCATATAAATGGCCCTGTATACAGCTACGATGCAGTTATTGAGAGAGAGAGAGAGAGAGAGAGAGAGAGAGAGAGAGAGAGAGAGAGAGAGAGAGAGAGAGATTCTGCACATGCCCGGGGCATTCATTCTCCTTCCATGCTTTGTGGCTGTGCAACACTGAGGTTCTATAGACCCTTTCCTTTTAACCCAACATGACAACCCAGAATGGTGGAACATACTAAAAGAATAAAACAGAAGCAAGAGGCCCTGAGGAAACTGACTAGTACTTTATTGCAAGCTTAACAGTCCGTCCCCCTGGCTCCTACTCCCATAATGTTTGCATTTTGCCACACAATTTATTGCTGATCTGACTCATATAAATTGACAAAGGGGTCCGCCCGAAACGTTGCACCACACTCCGCAATAAACACTTAAGCTGTTGCATTAGACCCGTGTGCCATTGGGATTTTTTGTGTTCGTGATTGTATATAACAGACCAGCTTTCCTATGAGATATAATGCTTCTGGTTAATGAGATCCAGCCTACAAATAAAAAAACGAAAGCGAACCAGAGGCACCAGATAAAGCACTCAAAAGTTCTTTTAAATATTTCATAGGGCCCTGAGTCTTGACCAAGTAAACGTTTAAAACATCAATATTAACCACATGCCCATTGAGCTGTCAGCAATTCTAGCTGCATGGCACAGTAACAGAAAGGAACCTAAATCATATTTTGAAAGATGACATAGGATGTAGTTAGTGACTCTGAGTGCAACTATCAGAGAGGATAAAGCTCAGATTCTCTTTATATTCCCTATTCATCTGTATCACTAAGACACAATGGGACATAGTACTCCTATTGCAGTAGCCGTAGACACATTGAAATCAATTATTCTTGATCGTTTGTTTCTTTTGTTGGTCAAAGTTCATGTTAATGATCAATGCTTTTACTAAAACCGACTTTGCATGGAGACTGGGGCATTCTTTTACCTGTCCGTTTATCATAGATTTAGTGGCATATAATATCATTTGACTGTGATTGACTTTGGTGACTATATATCAGCTCTAAAAATAATAGACATATAATGCAATTAGGAATGGTCAGTTGTAGCCTAGACTCTGTATTCAGGGACCACACTCAGGAATGAAAGAGAGGCAGTGCATGCATACAGTATATATATATACATACAGAAGGCAAAACTCCAGGCACTCAGGACATATTACAAATATATATTTAGTTTATGTTTGCAAGGACTATAGCATCTCTTTCTCGGAGCAAAAGGGCATCAGTGCAGCAGGGTATCTTAGCACTATGTATGTATGTTTCGGATTGGCATGAGATAAATGAGTAAGCAAATAAATGAGATAAATATTGCTGATGTGCAATGCAGGTTCAAGGCATTAGGAAGCATGAAAACTACTCATGTGCCATTGCTCAGACTGGTCATTCCTCAGTGCTGTTCTATGGGCAGCAATAGAAATTAGTAACTCATGGTTTCCCCAGCAAGAGGGGTTACTGGAGGGCAGGTATGGAATCTGTTATCCAGAATGCTCACAACCTGGTTGTTTCTGGATAAGAGATATTTCTGTATTTGGATCTCCATACCTTAAGTCTGCTAAAAATCATTTTATCATGAATCAAAACCAATAGTATTGTTTTGCTTCCAATAGAGATTAATTATATGTCAGTTGGGATCCAGTATATTACAGAGAAAAAGGAAATTATTTTTTTAAATGAAGTCTCTGGTAGAAAGTCTTCTGGATAATTTGTATTACATACAGTACTGTAATCCCCAATATGAACATAAGAACACATTTGCCACCTAATGATACTTTGCGTGGCTGCATTAAATGCATTTATTTTCCTCATTCTTATACAATGCTTAATTATGATTCCTGTGGATGGACACTACTTGGAAAGCAGTGGTGGTACTACCAGGGGAATGGGAGTGCAACTGCACCAGGGTCCGCACCCCCTCAGGGCCCGTCTGTGGTTTGCACGCTTGTGAATCTGCTGTGATCTCTGCTTCCAGAGGGGTTGCATAGCCTGCACCGGACCCAGTGCCGGGTAGTTCCGTTACTCTTGGAAAGCGGTAGGTAATGGTATGTCTTCTTATCTACTTCGCTGAATAAGGGGTCCAAAGTTAGGGGCCATCATAAAATGAGCATGTGACACAAAGTGCAGATATTAACAATATACACTAGTTATAAATAAAGTATAATTTTAGTACTATCCATGGTCATTAAATAAAGGCACAGGTATTTTAGTATTTAACTCCCTTTTCTCAGCAGCATCTCTTGAATATTAGTGATTATTGTATCAAGTCTAACAGCTGCCTGTAATGAAACTCAGGGATTCTGCTCAGCAAGGACAAAGATAACAAATGTATCAACTAAATGTATCAATTTAGAATAGTTTACAGGGTCGGCGACCCCCCCTCCCAGAGCTGCTATAGAAGGTGAATATTAGAAAAACTGTGTGTAGATAATAGAAAGTAATCGGAAAAAGTCTTTATTTCTGGGGAACAATCTGAAACCAACTGAACTCAAAAAAAGTATTGGAAGGTGAACAACCCCTTTAAATACAGCCTTAAGCAGATAATATTTTTACACATATGTATTTGTCATAATAATGTTTTGATGGATAAGTTATCCTAAATTAATGTAATGTTGTGTGATAAATAAAGTTGCAGCCTTTACACCCAATATATTGTGTTGTGAGTATTTGCTGTGGGGATGGGACTGACATCAAATCATACTTAAAGGAGAAGGAAAGCTACAGAGGCATTTTATTGCCAATAGATTAACTGCAATAGTCAAAGCTATAACACTATATTTATTCTGTAGAATGATTTACCATACCTGATTTAAAAGCTCTCTGTTTGTTTAAGATAACAGCTGCCATATTAACTTGGTGTGACGTCACTTCCTGCCTGATTCTCTCTCTGCTGACTCATAGCTCTGGGCTCAGATTACAGCAGGAAGGGGAGGAGAGGAGCAAACTGAGCATGCTCAAGCCCTAGCCCTGGAGGTTTAAGCTGAAAACAGGAAGTCTGATACAGAAGCCCATGAGTACACAATAGATGGAAAGAAATGTGCTGTTTCTTTTGACAGAGGACTCAGAGCAGCATTACTTTGAGGGTTTACTGGTGTATTTATATAGACCTTTCTGATAAAGCTTACTTAGTTTAAGCCTTTCCTTCTCCTTTAAACCATGCTCTTGTGGCTATGCCAAGTAACAGCATATAGTCAGCAAGAAAAGATGTGCAAGTCATTCAGCATTTTTTAAAATGATGCCAACATCCCTTTAGGGAAGTAAAAAAATAAATAAAATGAAGTCGATAAATCCTTTTTTTTAATTTTGCTGTCCCTTTAACGATGGTGTTCAGTGCGGCAGGGACATGTAAAAGGATGGAAATCATATTGAATATTTCAGCTGAATTGTGATCTATCCACCAGGCCATACAAATACATGGGTTCTGCATAAATGCAATATGTTGTGACATGGAATTCATGTACATCTGTCAGTCAAGGATCTGTGCATTGTCGTCAGCTCCATGTTTGCAGCGTTTCCATTAGCAGGTTGTGTTATTAAACTGATTGTTATTAAACTGTGTTTTATTAAATTGTGTGTTATTAAACTGTGTGTCATGTCGCAGATGCTGTTTCCTGGCTCTGGGTTGGACGCAAGCTGCCATTTTGTTTTGCTTCATTATACACAAGGCCATCATGGAAAGTGTGGAATCCCTTTACGCCATGTAATATGCCAATAAAATGTATTCACTGGGCCTTTCTATTGTCCCTGCTTGGCACGTTGCTTTGATCTGCAAGGTTTTAATAAATAAGCAAATGTAGAAATAAAAGAAATGAATATTTACTGTATATATATATACGTATTTACTGTATATATATATACGTATATATATATATGTGTGTGTGTGTGTTTGGCAAAACTATAAAATCTTATAATTGCGGTCCTTGTAGAGAGTCAGCGGATCAATCATTTTCATGTATAAACCTTGGCTGAAAAATGTAAAGCCTTGACTTGCCTAAGGGCATCTGGGATGCTGTGCATTATGCATCAAATGTATATACGTTACCCTTTCCTATCCACTGAGACAGAAAAACTGTATCTTCTCTAATCTGTACTTGGACTACAGTTCCCATTAACCTTTGCTATCCCTTTAATCTTCATCTCTAGTAGGCCCAAGGGTCACAGGTCACACACATCGGCCTTGGATTTTCCACATCAATAAAGTCATTAGGCATGGCATGAAGCCAGTGTTTATATACATTTTCTATTTTCTTTTATTGACATTTTCCATATTTTATTTTCTACTGCATCCTATGCTTTCTGTAACCTGGGGCAGATTTGTCAAAGTTCGAATTTCGAATTGAAAAAAACTTCAAAATTCGAATTCAAAAAGACCAACCGAAATATATTAAAAAAAAGTCAACGTTTTTTTTGCAGGTGATTAGTCCGTATTCGTACGAATCAAGGTTTTTCTGGAAAAAAAGTCCATTAATTGACTCCAAATGGGTTCTAGGAGGTCCCCCATTGGCTAAAACAGGAATTCAGCAGGTTTTAGATGGTCGACAGTACATGATACATTTTTTTCAAATTCAAATTTGGACTATTCCATAGTCAAAGTACACAAAAAATAGCTTGAAGTTCAATTCGAAGTTTGATAAATATGCCCCCTGGTGTCAGGGGAAGATCACCCTACGGTCGCAGGAGGGCCAGAAGGTTAAAGAGAGCAATTTTAATATATCTTGATAGAATAGGTCAACTAACTGATGTTTAGGGAGCCTAAATTGAATTTGCAGTGGGGCTCAGAAACATCTAGGGGCACATTTACTCAGTTCGAGTGAAGGAATAGAATAAAAAAACTTCGAATTTTGTTGTTTTTTTTGGCTATTTCGACCATCGAATTGGCTACTTCGACCTTCGACTACGACTTCGTCTTCGAATTGAACGATTCAAACTAAAAATCATTCAAATATTCAACCATTCGATAGTTGAAGTACTGTCTCTTTAAAAAAACTTCGACCCCCTACTTCGCCACCTAAAACCTACCGAGGTGCAATGTTAGCCTCTGGGGAAGGTCCTATATTTTGTTGGTCATAGAAAAATCGTTCGATCGATGGATTAAAATCCTTCGAATCGTTCGATTTGAAGGATTTAATAATTCGATCAAACGATTTTTCATTCGATCGAACTAATTGCGGTAAATCCTTCGACTTGGATATTCGAAGTCGAAGGATTTACATTCGGCAGTCGAATATCGAGGGTTAATTAACCCTCGCTATTCGACCATATGTAAATCTGCCCCTTTGTGAAGCCACTGCGATTAATCTGAATTCTCATGTATACACCGACAATCCAGGGATCTCACATGGGGTGGCATGGTGCCAGATTAATTGGTTCAACTTTGCCTTAAATTTTAGTACGTTATAGAATTGCCTATTTTAGCAACTTTTCAATTGGTCTTCATTTTTTATTTTTTGTAGTTTTTGAAATTATGTGCCTTCCTCTTCTGTCTCTTTCGAGCTTTCAAATGGGGGTCACTGCACTGCCCCCTGCAGCCAAAAAAACGATCGCTCTGTGAGGCTACAATCGTATTGGTATTGTTGCATTTTGTGACTTACCTTCCTATATAGGCCCTTTCCTATTCATATTCATGTTTCTCTTTCAAACCACTGCCTGGTTGCTAGGATAAACTGAACACCACTAATCAGATAGCTCCTGAAATTGCAAACTGGAGAACTGCTGATAGTAATGGCGAATTTCTCCAGTTTTGCTTAGAAGAAAAATTTGCGGATTTCAAGCGAAATTTGCAAAATTCACAAAACATTGAAAAATTCAACGTCCAATTTGGACGCGCATCCAAAAAGTCGCTCACATCAATGTTGATGCTGGCGTTAACGTCAATGGGTGTTTTTGACGTGATCGACTTTTCGGACGCGGGACTTTTTGATGCCGGCAAATTTTAGTGGGAATTTATTCACCCATCACTATCTGACTACCAATAAAATGCTAAATAATTCAAAAAACACAAATGATAATAAAGGAAAAGCAGTTGCAAATTGTCTCAGAATTGCACTCTCTACTAATGATGGGCGAATAAATTAGACAGGCGTGAATTTGCAGCGAATTTCCGCCACCGGCGAATAAATTTACAAAACTGCAGCGGAAATTCGCCGGCATCAAAAATTTGTGGACGCGCTTCAGGAAAAGTTGATTGTGTCAAAACTATCGCGCGTCAGCATTATTCAGACGCCCATTGACTTGAACGCCAGCTGAAGTTAACTGAAAGGTAAACAACCCCTTTAAGGGAAGTTCAATTGCCTTTAAAGCATTTCGCCAAGTGGAAGGGTGTGCATATTTTTTTTAAAGCTGAATATTTTGCTTTTAAGTGACACTTTTCTGAATTGTTTCTAGGGATGCACCGAATCCACTATTTGGGATTCTGCCGAATCCCCGAATCCTTGATGAAAGATTCGGCAGAATACCGAACCAAATCCTAATATGCATATGCAAATAAGGGGCAGGGAAGGAAAAAGTGGAAAAAAACCACGTATTTTTTGACGAAAGGTTGTGTTATTTCCCTCCCCGCCCCTAATTTACATATGCGAATTCGGATTCGGTTCGGCCAGGCACAAAGATTCGGTCGAATCCAAATCCTGCTGAAAAAGTCCGAATCCCAAACCGAATCCTGTATTCGGTGCATCCCTAATTGTTTCCAGGATGTGATTCACTGGACCTGAACCGTAATGGAATGTACACAATACATTATTTATGTGCATAATAAGGAACCTGAAGGATGGGAGATGGAAAAGCAAAATGACCACTCATGTAAATACAATAGTCCTTCTAATGTGGACATCTGTGGGATCTGTTTCTACATTGTGGCTAGACCTCAAAGTTAATTCTTCTGTTCTACCCAACATCATAACTAGAACCTACAGAAGCAAAAAATATGGCCCCAAACCTTGGTGGAGATGATTGGTTTCACAGAAATATCCTATAACTAAGGGGCAATATTTCCCAGCAGTCTGCTGCCTTCATTGTTAGGCCATTGGTTCTACCCACGCACTTCACCTGCCATGTAGATAAATTGCAACGTATTCATTCTTTGCTTCTTTATAGTGTTTACTCATACATTTTGCATGGTGGTGTAGAGAAGAAAGACAGGTGACACCAGGGAGAAAGATACAGGGTCAGTGAGTATGACATTATACAACACATTTGTTCTTTGTATGTATAATTCATATCATTCCATGCTTAAAAAATAATATTCTGCTTCCCCAATCCTCACAACATGCCAACAGCCCAAGCTCTACATATAGATTTTCCTGTACCTAATTAGAGATGCACCGAATCCACTATTTTGGATTCGGCCGAACCCCCGAATCCTTTGCGAAAGATGCGGCGGAATACCGAACTGAATCCGAATCCTAATTTGCATATGCAAATTAAGGGTGGGAAGGGGAGAACATTTTTTACTTCCTTGTTTTGTGACAAATATGCAAATTCAGATTCGGTTCATCCAGGCAGAAGGATTTGGCCGAATCTAAATTTAGATTTTTCGAATTTGGACTATTCTCTAGTCAAATTACACTAAAGTAAATTTGGAATTCGAATTGAAAAATTCCATTTTTCAATTCAACCCTTGATAAATCGGGCCAATAATGTCCCTTTTGGAGGTCTACCTGAGGTCCATAAGCTGGGCTTCCCTGACCTACACAATTGCATATGCTCTTTCTATTTTTAAATATCTTTCTTGTAGCATCTTCTACACTAAAGGCTACAAAGTGCTTCTCAAGAACATGCCGGCTATTTCCTTTGTCATTAACAGAAACTACTTGCACCTATTGACCTTCTCACTAATTGCTGAATGACTTTTTAATGTATTAACAAACACACATTTGCAAATCTCATTCCTCTTCCCCAGGGCCGGGCCATGGCGGCCAGGCGCCCTAGGCAACCTGGTCAGTCCGCTGCCTGCTAGCCACGCGTATGTGCAAACTGCCGCTTCCGTACGGCACATATGCGGAAACTCCCGCTTTCGTGAGCAAAACGACACTCTTGCGCGCACATGCGCCAATTGATGTTCGCACGCACACGCGCCAATTGACGTTCACGCGCATGCGCGAAAACACAACTCCTGGGGCAAATAGAAGAAACTGTTGAAGAGAGGCGACTGTACATGGGGTAGGCGTCAGAGAAGTCATGTGCCTGGCGCCTCCCTATCTTTTGCGCCCTGGGCACGTGCCTACTCTGCCTACCCCTAGTTCCGGCCCTGCTCTTCCCCTTCCGGAGCCTCGCTACATATGCACCTTTCCAACAATGCACTTCATGTAACCCTGTGCAAGAGCTCTTATGCAATGATTCACTAATAATTAGCTCCTACTATGTTCAGTATCAGAGAAATACAAGTCAGTGGTGGGCAATCTGCCAGATCTTAGTTACCTTTATTATTATTTCTTTCACACAGTGTTTGTGCGCTATTTTTTTACCTGTGTGTAACGTATGCAGAGCATGATGGGTTGTTCATGCAACTACTAAAGGAAGTATCTTACTTATTTACAAACAATATCACATCACTCTATTAAATTATTGTATCTTATGTTATGTATACAACATGTCTGTATAGACAACAGACATAAACCAGACATTAAAGGAGCAGTTCAGTGTAAAAATAAAAACTGGGTAAATAAATAGATGTGCAAAATAAAAAATGCATCTAATATAGTTAGTTAGGCAAAAATGTAATGTATAAAGGCTGGAGTGAGTGGATGTGTAACATAAAAGCCAGAACACTACTTCCTGCTTTTCAGCTCTCTTGCTTTCCACTGATTGGTTACCAGGCAGTAACCAATCAGTGACTTGAGGGGGGGGCACATGGGTCATATCTGTTGCTTTTGAATCTGAGCTGAATGTAGGGTTGCCACCCTTTCTTTTGGGCGAAAACGGACAGGGGATGTATGGGGGTGGGCCAGTGACATCGAGAGGCGGGCAGATGATGTTGGGGGGTGTGGTGGGTGACGTGAGGAGGTGGGGTGGTTGAGATAATGGGCAGCAATTGGCTGATTGCCATGTCATTCACTTCAAAGTCCTGTCCGGATTTTCCTAATTTGGATCCAAATCCAAAAACAGGGCTGTCCAGGTGAAATCTGGCCAGGTGGCAACCCTAGCTGCATGCTAAAGATCAATTGCAAACTCATTGAACAGTAGTTGGTGGTTGGCATGTGGACGTCTCATTGCTCAAACTAGGATTTCCCAGGGCATCAGGAGTCACATTCCAGAATAAAGTGCAGATTACAGTTTTTGCTTTAAAAGAAATGCTGTGAGCATGGGCACTAAGGGGTACACATTTTCACACATTAGCACCCTTACACTTGTGTTCTGGGTAAATGAGACAGTAAATAAACCTAATAGACTTCCTAGTGGCTCCCCAAACATAAGCGCCCGAGCCTGCAGCTGAGCATAGACGGGCCGTCTGTTGAGAATCTCTTCTGTAAGCACTTAACAGCATCTTTTATTTCATATTTATTTTTAAAATTAAGATAATTGCTTATTGTTGGTTACATTTTCAAACTTGGCAACATTTCTTTATATGCTTTTGCAAAATAATCCATCGAAATTAAATTCTGGCCATACTTTTCACAAACCTGCCAAATATTGAGGGAACATTCCATGAGTCCTGCTCATTGTATTTGTTCAGCTGAATCACTGGGCAAATGCTGCTAGCCAACAAGGTAATGAAAGGTGCAACCTCGCAATTAAATCAAACGGCTGACATTCAGAACCATCTTATTCCTGACTGCATGTCTAAGACGGCTGTAATAAACACAGACTACAATATTTCCATTATTTCAACCCTATTTAGGATTGGGAGCAAATGACTTAGAGGGAAAAAGTCCCTTAGACTGACACCCACTGCCCCAATTGTAGGATCTACATAATTTCTAGAGGGGTGAGTATAATTGTTAAATAAGCATTTCATTAGCTTAAACTCTTAAACAGGAAAACAGAGAAGAATAGCAAAGCTGATGTTTCACCCCAGACATATTCCTATGCCGTTGCTTTGACAAAGATGTGACCTTCTTGTCTCCATACATTGGCAATGATAAGTGCTTTTTGTTATGACCAAATAACTCATTTTTTTGTCTCATCGGTCCAAAGCACTTTACTCCAAATGACTGTGACTGTGTCTAAATGAGCTTTTCCATGCAACAAGCGACTGTGTTTGTGTAAGTGCAGAAAGGGCTTCTCATCCCCCTGCCATACACATGTTCTTTGTGCAAATTGTGCTGAATTGTAGAACGATGTACAGATACACCTGCATCTGCAGCAAGATGTTCTTGCAGGTCTTTGGAGATGATCTTTGGCTTGTCTGTAACTATTCTCACCATCCTCCGCATATGCCGCTCCTGTATTTTTCTTGGCCTGTCAGACCTGGGTTTTACAGCAACTGTGCCTGTGGCCTTCCATTTCCTGATTACATTCCTTACAGTTAAAACTGACAGTTTGAACCTCTGAGTTGCTTTTTGTAGCCTTCCCCTAAATCATGATACTGAACAATCTTTGTTTTCAGATCTTTTGAGAGTTGCTTTGAGGATCCCATGCTGTCACTCTTCAGAGGAGAGTCAAACAGAAGCACAACTTGCAATTGGTCACCTTAAATACCTTTTCTCATGATTGGACACACCTGCCTATGAAGTTCAAGGCTCAACAAGCTAATCCAACCAATTTGGTGCTGCCAGTAAACAGTATTGAGCAGTTACATGCATTCTAATTAGCAAAATTACAAGGGTACCCACATTTTTGTACAGCCAGTTTTTCACTTTTGATTTAATTTCATACAACTGAATACTGCTTCACTAAAAATATTTGTTCAGAAAATGCCCCAGTACTCAGATGTTACTGGGAAATGAAAGACAAGACACTGTTATTGTTTTTGTTGAATGTGGAGTAAATTATTATGCAGGCTCAGAGGGGTTCCCAAACTTTTTCATATGACTATATAAGAAGTAAATGTTACGTAATATTACATGATAGAGGGGGGACACCTCAATACTATCACTCATAAGACTATGGTTAGGACTACATGGACGTTTTCAGGGCGATCCAAAGCGCTGCGACATCGTCTGCATCCGACAATCGGGTCATGTCGGATCGACATTTCTATCTCTTACCTTATTTCTGTCGCATATTTATTGCAACGCGTCGTATCACACCGAAAATGTCCATGTAGTCTTACCCTTACAGAGCAATTACTCAAAAAACAAAGAAAGTTGTTACTCAGCAGACCACAGCTGATCCTACTTGGGCTAATTGAAGGAAATGAGCATAAATGTGATGATGCCCTAAACATATCCTAAAAAATGTCACCAGCCAAGATGGATTCTTTCTGCAGGTTTTTTAAACAGTCGATCAATGGCTTTATCTGCAGCCCAGATGCACAACTGAGTTTGCTCTTTGAGTTTAGGGCCTGTTCTGCCACATACACATATCCTTCTCCTACAAAACCTCGGCGTTACCTAAGAAAAATGTTTTATGCCCCTTTTCTGGGGCTGCAGGACATACATTTATAGAGCCGATTATCTCTGCCCCATGACCTGGGCCTATGCAAGTTGGAAAGAGACAGCCCTTGAGAAGTGAATAATTTTATTCTTCATGCCTATCGCCTATAACTGAAATATCTAAATAAATATGACTCAATGATAACTTCCTACATTCTCACAAAAATAGTACTCTATGTGAGCATCAAACATATTGCACAGACATCATAGATTTCTGCTTCCCAAAATAGCACAGACCTTACATCTCTGAAACAAAGAAATCTGAAAATGTAATTTAGCCAGTGTGACGGTATTGAGTGAGGTCCTAGATTGTGCGTGGTTTTCATTCCCCAACACACTGGGAACCCATCCAAGACATGCTACAGCCTGCACGTGGTTTAATGTCTGAGCATCCCCCCTGCAGGGTGTAGAAGAAAGGGAGGGTTGGGTACGTCAGAGAGAGAAGCTAAGAGATGCAAAATTCTGGGAACTGGTCCCACACATGGACCTAGTGGGTTCTGGGGTGACTATTTCTCAAGGGATGAGTAAGTTGTGCCAAAGAAACAGATTTTGTGGGGTGCGCTGAGCATCTGTGTGTGGGGGATACAGTGACGCTCCTTTAATTAGCTGCCAATAAGATGTCACCGGAGAAAGGTCTTTAATGCAGAGTGTGAGTGATTAAGATTAGAAATTTATAACACACGTAATTTAGCTTTTTACAGACACGTGACTTAACTTTGTCTTCAACTGATTTGTCATTTTTATACAGCTCTTTTTTTCTGAGCTCAGGAAGAATCTAGAATTTGTCTGCAGAAAGCGCACGCGAATGAGGGAACAAATATAGCAAAATGTGGAAATTGTTCCGTAGCTTTAACAAGTTTAGAGAGTGGCCCCCAAAATGTTTTATTGATCATGCTACTCTAGATCCTACAATAATTACAGACTTTAACATTTAGATGGGGATTTTTGATTCAAATAGCAAAGCATGGATACAGGACCTCAAAGCAGGGACAAGGCAGGGTTCAGGCACAATTTAAGGAGTTGTAGACTAGGTCAGGCCGGGGAGCTCAATAACTAGGGTTGCCACCAGGTCCGGACTGAGAATTAAAATAGGCCCTGGCATTTCAGGTACATAGAGGCCCAATCAGTCCCCACCAGCCCACCAAATAGTGACTTTCTATGGCACCTTATAGCAGCCCCTCTGGCATTTGCCAGAACCCACAGACTGCCAGTCCGGGCATGGGTGCCACCTGTCTGGTTTTAACCAGAATATTTTGAAGAGCTGTCCGGGTCAAAACTACCTGCCTGGTTTTCCAAATTAAAAAAATCGGGCAGGATTCCCCGGAACTGACGTGGCAATTATGCAATCACCGATTGCCACATCATCGCCCGCCCCTTACAACACTAGCCAGCTTTCCCATGCTTTGAGGGCATCCATTAGCCTAATTTTTAGATCCAGACTCAGAGGAGCCTGTAGTTGTTGAGTGACAGCCCAAAGTTTAGGATTTGAGAGAGAATATCATGCCCTGCCGTTGTCAAAATGTGACAACTCCTAATGGCTATTAAGGCCTACTTTGATCACTAGGGTCAGTGACCTTACAGTTTATCTCTGGACAAATGGAAGGGTGTCCAAAAATTGCACAACGCAATGAAATAAAATGCAGTAGTACAATTACATTTGCAAATATGCTGCAAATAATTATTTTCTATTTTTCACTTACAAAGTTAACCAAATATGTATTTTAAATTTTACAATAATACATTGACTTTTATGACATTTTTTCACTTTCCCTCTCTTGCCATATTTCTGACTTCCCAACAATGTTGATCATACTCTGACTTACTTTGCCTCATCCCCACCATTTACTAGCTCTGGCTACTTTACATTACCAAATGTATACAATATATGCATTTTATTACAAAACACTGGACTTTTAGTCATCATGCTATAGTTCCAAGAATATCCAGGACAGCAAAATAAATGTTCAAATCGCACTCTAATTGGCCTTCAAGAGCAGCTTCCAGGAATTTCTAATACAGCAAATAGAAATGTACCTCAAATCTCACCCCCAATTGGCTTTCAGGTTGCCCCTCCACTCACTATTTTGGGTCCCCTTGGTGGACTAAGCCCCCAAGTTTGGGAGTCTACACCTCGCCTTGTTCTTCTTCCTTTCTCTGTTTAATCTCTCGGTCTGTCCAAATTGAGGTTTGCACCAAGTGTGGAATTTAATAAAAATCAACGCATTTTACAGGTCAAATGGAAAATTGCATCTTATCCTTTTCTCAACATGATTCATGTTTCTTAGTTTCTGTAAGAAGATCAGGATTATATTGCCCGCAGGCATTACTTTCCAAACTATAACATTATCAAACCAGGAGACTGCTTACTTAAAAGGTATTGCCAAATTCATGCTGACATGTCCGGGATACTAATGCACGTTGGAATGTGTGGGCTCCAAAAATACAAAGACTCACAATCAGAGACGGAAAAGAGACAGAAACGAACTCCCTCTGGTGATGGTTAAATCCATAGGTACAGGAACAATGTGTGGCACATTTTCTGTTTTAAGTTTAAATATAAAACAATCAGTGGTAGAAGTAAAGGTAGGCAGAAGGGACACACGCCTTGGACGCAAAGATTGGGGGGCGCTAGACATGTACCTTCCCTGCTCTGAATCATAGAGCAATTGGTCATATTTATTTAGCACTGCTACAGTAGAGCAATAAATAAATAGAACAAACAGGGGTCAGTACAATAATAACATTTTAAAAACCATGAACTACAGTGTTGGACGCATTCAGTTTTTTTCATTGGGGCTGTACTCACACAGGCGCATGTAGGCGGCGAACGCAGGAAAAATCTCAACCTGCGTTCGGCGCCTGTGTGAGTACAGCGCCATTGAAAAAAACTGAATGCGTCTGCTGCTGCGCTCCCCTACGGCTGAACGCATAAAACTGGAAGGAACGCAGGGGAGCGCAGCTTTAAACGCTCATCTGTAAGAGCCCTAATGGTGCTCCGTTGTGTAACATTAACCTAAAGTCAGGAAAAGCTCATTTGTCTTTCATTGCACTTTGTATTTGTGCCAATGACAAGCATTATATTTTTATTCATATTTCTCTATATTTTACATAGAATCCCAGCATCATACAACATCAATACATTAATATGTTAATCTCCTACAAAGCTCCTCCTACTGCTTATAGAGCCATATGTTATTGTCATATATAATAAGGTACATCCATACTGTTATCCTTGTTTCCCTACTCCACCCTCTACTTCCAGCTTTGTTCTCAGTTTATCTCCCTACATATCTTTTACATGCCATACGTTGTAGACTCCTACTCACCCTATGTTAAACGATTCCCCCGTTGCACCTCTATTAGATCCCAATTATTTTATCAAATATGTCTACGTTACTATGTGGATGGGGTCACGGTCTATTGGCTGGACTCACAGGCCATGACACGCCCTGGGGGAAGCTTCGGCAGAACCCAGGGTAGACGGGACTCCCCCTAGCTTCGGCGAAAGGGAGTCCAAACGTCCCCAAACCCCTTCGGGGGGGGTGGGACCCGGTGGGACCCGGGGGACCCACCCGTTCGAGCTGTTCGCTGGCAGTAGCTGGGAACAGCTTGGGCAATGGAGCCCATGCCTTCGGGTAGGACTCGGAAGGATGATTCAATATCATCATCCTGCGTGTATATTTCATTCTATCTAGAAACTCCTGTGGGTGGTCTAGGGGCCTTCCATTGTTTCGCTACCAATCCCCTTGCCGCCGTCAGAATATGATTAACCATCTTCTGTGATGGGTTTTTTCAGGATTCTATCTCCCAAGATAAAGATCAGTGGATCTAGTTTCACTGTTACCATTATCAAATAAGTTCCCTTGTTAACATTAGCACAGTAACTGTGGGTTTCCCACTGTGATGCAGACGACACAAGTCCTCATTAGCAATCAAGGGGGATAGGTAGAACCTTGGCAGATTTTGGGAATCTGGCACACTGCTTTTTTTTTTTCCTTTAAAGGATAAGTAAACCTTTAAAATAAGTGAATGTAAAATTGATGAGAGCGTGATTCTAAGAACTTTTTTAATTTATATTTATTATTTATTTTCTTTTTATTCCAAGATTTTAAAGGATACATGTACTGTTAATATGAATGGATTTTGTTATAACAGCGCCACCTGCTGGTCATTTTCCCACCAGTCTGACCACCAAGTAGTCAAGGAAGTTGTCAGGAGAAAGAAAGAGGCTGATGTTCTTCTGCTTAGGAATAAAATAAGAAACGTTTACCAAATCTTCCCTATTACTGGAGTGTGTGTGTATATATACATATATGTATATATATATATATATATATATATATATATATATATATATATATATATATAACGTATATACTCGAGTATAAGCCGTCCCGAGTATAAACCGAGGTACCTAATTTTACTTCCAAAAACTGGGAAAGCTTATTGACTCGAGTATAGGCCTAGGGTGAGAAATGCAGCAGCTTCTGGTAAGTTTCAATCAAAAAATGTAGGGTTTCTGCTCCCATTGGAGGTGCCGGCGTTTCGTTTTTGGATGCCGGCGACCATTCTTGGACGCCGGCGAATATTCTTGGAGACTATTCTTGGACGCCGGCGAATATTCTTGGAGACTATTCTTGGACACCTGCGACTATTCTTGGACACCGGCGACTATTCTTGGACACCGGCGACTATTCTTAGTCACCAGCGACTATTCTTAGACCCTGGCGACCGTTCTTGCGCTTGACCCAAGTATAAGCCGAGGTAGAGTTTTTCATCATATTTTGGGGGCTGAAAAACTCGGCTTATACTCGAGTATATACGGTATATATATATATATATATATATATATATATATATATATATATATATATATATTGTAAGTGCTGGAATTGAATTTTCATGTATTTCAGAATCTGAATTCATTCAATATGACAGATTTATTGTTCTTTTTTAAGGCCGTTGCCATTGTAAGGCCCAGGGTCCAAGCTAACAAGAAGGTCCATGGGTGCAGTGTACAAACAGGTCCTGGATTATGTTTAATTTCACAGAAGGGATACAATAATTCTTTCCCAGAAAAGAAGGCTTTGTTTCTAATGCCTGTGCACACTCTCTAATGCTGACGCTCACTCTTCCGTAACTATCTCTCAGCCTCTCCTCTGGAATCCGTGACCTAGATTCTCGCTTGGAAGGTGCAGACTCGGGATGCTGAGTTCACATCTGCTCTTTGCTTTTTCCTTGAAGCTGATTAGGAAGCGACTGGATCAGAGCATCTCACATTATCCCTCTCCTGCCCCCTTCGTAGGGCCTTTATAGCCCTGAATCATGGGACGTTTCCAATTAGAATGCAAAGAACGGAGGCAAATCGCACCGGGGTCTGAAACAGGGTCACATTGTGCAATATCCATGTGAGGTTCTGACAGCCCATAAATCAGAACTCAAACGTAATTTGAGACTAGGGATTATGTCTGACAATATCTGAGCGGTCACACAAAGCCGGGCATTTGTCTTCATGTTCAGGGGACACCTTTGTGGCAGAACGTTCGCTGGTGCGAGTGATAGGGCTAAAGGAAAGCAATAATTATCATTATTAGGTATTTATGAAGTACCATCATGTTCCTCAGCACTGTGCAAATATATAGGGGAGGGGGTATATGATATCTCAGCTAATGAGAAGATAACTTACTCTGAATCAATGTCAATGTCTTGCACTAAATAGGTCACCCTGGCTCTGAATGACCCTCAGCTATTTCAGGTTTTCTATTTCAGGTTATGCAAAGATAACCCATGAAGAAAGTGCAGATCTTTAGAGATACTCACACAACAGGAGCAGTCACCAACAGCAACCAATTAACTGGTCACTTTGACTGTAAGCTCTACGGGGTAGGGTCCTCCATCCTTTTGTCTCCTTGACACTGAGCACTTAATCTGTATTATAATTATATTTTATATTTATGTGAATTTTTCTAACAATGCACTTATTGGTACTTATTAATGCAGTGACCCCTTGTGTGTTACTAATAATTGATTGTTTTGCTGTACAGTGCTTTGTCCTCAAGGAGCAAATAAAAATATACATACTGGTCACCTGTTCAAAAGCAAATATCTCATTAGTTTCTATGGGTTACTGATACTTGGTGCATTTTATCACATATGGAGGCTACAGAGCAAATATTTTTTAGATAGTGATGCCTATTAAAAATCTTAAAGAGTCAGAAGAAGAAGAAGGCAAATAATAAACTATAAAAAAAAGAAAAAATGAAGGCCAATTGAAGAGCCGCTGATAACTAGCCATTCAAGAACATACTAAAAGTCATCTTGAAGGTGAAGGGTAAAGGGTATGAAAGAGTTCACTCTCTAATGAGAAAATTCTGTTGGACAGTTTAGTTATGTCTCTTTTGATCAAGGGGTGTTATGGTTATTGTTTCTGTAAAACGGGAGGGAATCCCATATTTTAGTTGCATCGGCTTTTGACACAAAAGAATAGGAGGAACACTAAAGAGTAGTGACGGGCGAATAAATTTGCCAGGCACAAATTTGTGGCGAATTTACGCGTCAAAAAAAAAATAGTTGTGCGTCAGATTAGTCACACGCAAAAAATTGTCCCGCGTCAAAATTATTCGGACACCCATTGACTTTAATGCATTTGGACAAAATAGTCTCGTGGATAAAAATTGACGCTTGTGTCGAAATTGTCATGCGCCCATTGACTTCAATGCCTTTGCCCATCACTATTAAAGAGCATTGCATATACTTTTATATGTAGTACTCAAGCATTAATACAACTGGAAAGTAACAAGTCTCTGGTTCTTTTGTGAAGATTTTGAAGTAGCTTTATGGGTCAGTGACGTTGAATTAGAACCTCACACTTTTGATTGTTCATTTTTTGGCTGAGAACTTTCTTCCTTTAGATTATCTTTGGCCTACAAATGACAAGGATGGTGGATTGTGTCTGGAAAGAGGAGAGCTCATTAGAAGAGGAGCCTGGACCCCAACGTATTGGCAACACCTTGGTGGAAGTCAGGGAGAGGTACCCCCTAAATGAGGGCTTTCCTTTAGAGAGAGACAGCTACTATAGCAGACTATAGGAGACACAAATAAGAGGGTGAATCAGCGGGTGAATCCCTTCATCCCTCCAAGGTTAGGGCACCCGGGGACCCCCCAAGGATTAAACGGATTTAGGGTTGCCACCTTTGCTGATGGCTAAACCCGAACATGGGGGCGGATAATATTGGGGGTGGGGCATTGGTGATGTAGAAACAGGCATGATGACATGAGAGGTGACCACAATGATGTTGGTTGAGTAAAGGGCAAGGTTATTGCATTACTTAGATGCAACTGGTTGGATTTCTATCCAGTATTCTCAATGTTTTAAAGTGTTGATGCCTAGTTCAAAACCACAGAGGTGGCAACCTATCTCTAGCTATATTCTGCTTGATGAATAAACCCAATCCTTTAATTACAGGTATGAGATGTATTTAACAGAAATCAATTATCCAGAAAGCTCTGAAACACAGCAATGCTAATTTAGAAAACAAAAAAACACTTAGTGTTTGGTTTTTTTGTATCTGTAATGATAGGAAATGGGCTGTACCAAGCCATGTTTAGGTGAGTATCTTAGTATGTAAATGTTTTTCATATATTGGCCAGATTATTGTTTGGGTTTCATAAGGCCGAAAACCGAACAGAAAGTTCAGACCCGAACAGGCCTTACAAAAAACGAACTGTTCAGGTCAAAACCAAACAGGTGGAACCCTATACGGACTTACCTTATACCCAAGGCTAGTGCTTCTTTTAGCAGAAACCTGCACAGGCCCAGAGTACTTGTGAGCAAGTGTTCCTTGTCCTCCTTTCTTCAAGCAGACATGAATGCACAATAGAGTTGAGAGCCACATAGTAACAAACAAGTGCCGTATATACTCGAGTATAAGCCGAGTTTTTCAGCCCCCAAAATATGCTGAAAAACTCTACCTCGGCTTATACTCGGGTCTAGCGCAAAAACGGTCACCGGCGTCTAAGAATAGTCGCCGGCGTCCAAGAATAGTCTCCAAGAATATTCGCCGGCATCCAAGAATAGTCGCCGGCGTCCAAGAATAGTCTCCAATGGGAGCAGAACCCCTCATTTTTTTGATTGAAACTTACCAGAAGCTGCTGAATTTCTCCCCTAGGCTTATACTCGAGTCAATAAGCTTTCCCAGTTTTTGGAGGTAAAATTAGGTACCTCGGCTTATACTCGGGACGGCTTATACTCGAGTATATACGGTAGGCTTTTTCGCTCTGCTCCACATGTGTTGACCACTGGAATTTGAAGAAATAAGAAAGGAGGAAGAGGAACACTCGCTGTATATGATTTAATCCATAATGACAACACTTGCCTATCGCAGATATCGGAGGATGACTCTAAAGTATGCTCAGAAAGCTAAATAGGTATTTATATTTTCATTTAGCACCCCTGCCAAACCCCCTATACTCACAAATATTTTTGTGGATGTGCCCTTTAATGATACTAGTGGTATTATATTTACTGTCATGCCATAAATGATGGCTTAATGATATAACATTTTCACAGGATACCAACATCTTCACTTGCACGTGAGGTTTAAACCGTATTTTATTAAATCTTCCTATTAGGATCTAACGTAATGTTCTCTAGCATAATTGTTAATATTCAGATCATCGAACAAAAGAGTTGCACCACCCTGATAACAGATATGCTTTGAATAAGAACACACAGGCTTGATTTAAGAGAGGGCATTACCTTATCAAGAATGATATAACTGATATTGGCAACTAACAAACTATACAAAGGTGGAAGAAAAGTGTAGCCTCTGCTTCTTGCCCCCTGCAGCCTCTTTCTTTCTCCTAACAACTTCCTTGACTACTTGGTGATCAGACTGGTCGGAAATTAACCAGCAGGTGGCGCTGTTTTAACAAAATTCATTTAAATTACCAACACATGTATCCCTTAATATCTTAGGATAAAAAGAAAATAAATGATAAATGTGAATTGAAAAAGTTCTTAGAATTACATTCACTTATTTTAAAGGTTTACTTATCCTTTAAGAATAAGAGAAGGGTGACACTTCTCATAACTCCTCTTAAAAATCCTCTAGCTCCATTTCTGTGAAGTTGGATGAAGGTAAAACAACAAAGCCTCTATCAACTGAACTTGGCTCAGTATGTGAATTAAAGTTTCTTAATGAATACACATGGGGGACGATTCACTAACTTCGAGTGAAGGATTCGAAGTAAAAAAACTTCGAATTTCGAAGTGTTTTTTGGGCTACTTCGACCATCGAATGGGCTACTTCGACCTTCGACTACGACTTCGACTTCGAATCGAAGGATTCGAACTAAAAATCCTTTGACTATTCGATCATTCGATAATCGAAGTGCTGTCTCTTTAAAAAAAACTTCGACCCCCCTAGTTCGCCATCTAAAACCTACCGAAGTCAATGTTAGCCTATGGGGAAGGTCCCCATAGGCTTTCCTACGTTTTTTTGATCGAAGGATATTCCTTCGATCGTTGGAATAAAATCCATCGAATCGTTCGATTCAAAGGATTTTATCGTTCGATCGAAGGAATAATCCTTTGATCGTTTGATCGTACTATCTGCGCTAAATCCTTCGACTTCGATATTCGAAGTCGAAGGATTTTAATTCCCAGTCGAATATCGAGGGTTACTTAACCCTCGATATTCGACCCTTAGTGAATCGGCCCCTAAATGTATTCATTTATAAATAATAAAACCTACATAGGCTGAACCTACCTGAAACGTGATAAAATAAAAGGTTTAGCGTTTGAGCCTACACATATTGCATGAGGTTATAGGATGCCCTTGGGATAAGGTCAGTATTAGACATCATCACAGATCTATAGCTAAGAGTTAATAGACCCCAAGGAAAAATTATTTTAGATCCAACTAAAACTTTTTGAATGTTTTTCAAACATATATTGAAAGTCCACTGGGTGCTTTGGGTCTGCCTCCATCTGCAGAAGGAAATAAAGGAGTTATTAACTCACTACTCTGCCAAAGGAATTCAATTAGGTTTTGGAGCCTATAGCAACTATTACTTTTTAAATTAAATGTATATTAGCTGAATGAAGAGCATACCGATAAAGTGAATTCCTGTAGTAGAATTCCATTAGTTTACAGAATGTGATTCCCCAACCTTCCCAAACAACCTCTGAGTGTCCTTGTCCCTTATGTTCATCCCTTCTCTTGTATTTATCCCATCCCATACAACATTATAGTGGTAAATGGATGTACAGACAAACCTTTTCATCTTATGTTCTGCCGTGACTTTGGGAGTTAGAGTACCGCCTACAATAAAATATAAGTAGTTACACTTTTGTTGATGAGACACAAGGGGGCAAATTCACTAAGATTCGTAGTTGCGCCAGGCGTAACTTCGCCGCACTTCGCCGCACTTCGCCACACTTTGCCAGGCGTAGTTTCGCCAGCGCTTCGCAAATTCACTAAAATCCGAAGTTTCGCTCAGGGGTAGCGTAAGGTTGCGAAGTTGCGCTAGCGTTGATTCGCTAAGTGAAGCGAAGTTACGCTAGCGAAGGCTAATTTGCATACGGCGCCAAATTCAAATTTCAATGGAGGAATACATATCAGCACTACAAATGCCTAGAAAACCTTCAAAACAGCAAATAAAAATTTTATTTTGCCCTACACATGTGCCCACTGTCTAGGTAAGTTGCCATGAGTCAGGAAATGTAGGGGGGAAGGAGGGAAGGAGGGGAGCCCCAAAAAAAATTTCGATCTTTTTCAGCCTATCACCCATAATGTAGAAAACACGCCAGCGTTTTTTGGGACTTAGAAAAAATTTTGACTTTTTTTGAAGCAATCCCTATCTACTCTATTGCGCTTCGCCTGGTCTGAGGTGGCGAAGGAAGTCTAGCGTAAAAGGTAGCGTTCAGTACACTGCGCGCGTTAGTGAATTTGCGTAGTTACGTCCGTAGCGAAACTTCGCCAGGCGTAAGGGTGCGAAGTAACACTAGCGAATCTACGCCAGCGTTCGTTAGTGAATTTGCGTAGTAACGAAAATGCCAAACGCTAGCGAAGTAACGCTAGCGAAGTAACGCTAGCGTTCGGCACTTCTGCACTTAGTGAATTTGCCCCAAGGGGTTTATACATGATTGAGCATTTCAAATCTCTTTTTACGGATGCACCAGTTATTATATTCATGTGATTCAAAGCTGTTCTCCACCATTTACAGTTAATCATCTCAGAGCTTCCTATTTAAAACGTATGTCATTTATTATGCTTGAGTAAGCAGTGCTGTTTACAGTATATCTTCTAACACAATTTTAATACAGTCAGAGGGAACAACAGCTCAATGAATAAATAAAATATATTTCATTTCATAAAAGATTAAATGCAGAGGGCTGAGACCTTACAGTCTAAAATAACGGGTAACTTAAACAAACTCATAAACTCTGAATGTGCCACTGTTTCCAGAGTTAGGATTCAAATGTACTTTTCAAGAACCAGAAGAGAGGGTTCCATATGGAGAATTTTAGGGGTGGAAGGAAAAAGGGTTGAAGTCCTTATGGCAGTATTCTGTAAATCACTTCTACACTCAGTTGTCTAATTCCCCTATGCAGACATGCCGGTAACCCTCTGTTAATGCTTGAACCCAGGACCTCCTGGTTTTTGGTTGCTTTCCCTTACCACTTGGCCAGGAGAGCAGCCAGGGTATGTAAATGACCATTACACCTGTTGCCCTGCATCACACCAACAACCATATTGGTTGGGTGGGGTGAGCCAATTAGAGCTGATTCTGATCTGTAAATACACAGGCCTCCTCACAGTTGGTGCCTGAGCATTGGTTTTGTTTCATGAGCACTGAGGCTTGTCCCTAGCTTTTCTGTTCCTGGCTACTGTTCTAACACTGCACTCTAAACTGTTCTTGTCTGGCTTTTGTTCTGTTCCTGCTTCTATCCCTATTCCTAGTCCTGCCCTTGTTCACTCCTGCTCCAGTCTTGCTTCTATTTCCTGTTCCAGATCCTGTCTTCACCTGCACTGTCCTGCTCCTGTCCTGTCTCTGTAGGTTCTGACTCTGCTCTATCCTGCTCCTCTCTGTTCTAGTCTTGTTCATCACCTGCTCTGTCCCTTTCCTGCCTGATCTAGATTCTTTACCCATGTCACCCAGTTCTTGATCCTGTTCCTGCATCACCCCTACTTGTCTGTGTGCAGAGTATCAGCTCCTCGCCTAAAGGATTCACTCCCTCCTCTCCATAGTATCCTTAGAAATCCCTTACAATGCCATGGGAAGCAAAAAGTGCTATGGGAAGCAAAATGGCACCTCAGTATGCCAATCTGTTTATGGCCCAGTTAGAGGAAAATTTCCTGGCTTCCTGCAACACCAGGCCCTTAACCTATTCATGGTATATAGATGACAAACTTATCATATGGACAGCATGAAGAACTATTGGCATTTCACCAAAGATTTAACCAATTCCACCCACCATCAACCTTACCCTTAACCACTCTTGGATACAACCATCTACATCAAAAATGGAACTATACAAACATCCCTATACCAAAAACCAACTGTCACAACCGGCACCCTATACCAGAACAAATGCCAAGTACCCTGGTCTCGTCTCGGCTTTACCAGTAGTGTGACCACCGTTGGGCTTCGGGAGGAGCCCTCAGCTTAATTGGGTGCCACCTGGACTTAACGAGGGGTACAAGGCGAGATGTTCTGGCTGGCAAAGGGGCACGGCTGTTCAGCAGAGTCTTTTTGAGCCGAAGGTCACGGTACAAAAGGATGAGGCAGAATCGTAGTCAAGCAGGCTGGGTCGAGGCAGGCGGATACTAGGAACGCCAGGAAGGCAAGGGATCAAACCGAGTAGTCAATCAGAATAGGATCAGGCAGAAGGAGTAGTCAAGATACAGGCTGGGTCGGATTACAGATATCAGGATGGTCAAACAGGCAAGGTCACAACAGGAGATCAATAATACACAGGAACAGATGCACTAAGGCTCAGAAGCACCAGGAAACAAGTCCTATCACGGGCAAAGAATACTGTGTAATGGCCCTTTAAATACCCATAAGGCCTTGCGTCATTGCGCGCTGACGTCACGCGCCAGCGCGCCTGCACCTTTAAAAGGAACAGAGGCGCGCCACGCATGCCCTTAACAGAACGGCGCATCAAGAGGAAGGTCGGCGTAGCGGGCGTCCCCGCCGGACCGCTAGACCACCAGGGTAAGTTACTTTTCTTAAACGAACAGGCCGTCCTGCATATCTTATGTGGGACAGTTTTCCTCCTCATCACATAAAAAAATCAATTGTGTTTAGCCAGGCTCTGAGATACAACCGGATTTGCTCAAACCTTGATGACAGAAATAAACATCTCCATTCCTTACGGAAAACTTTTGTTAATCAGGGATCCCATCCGCAGGTTATTGATGATCAACTCCACAGAGCAACTCAAATACCCAGAGACCCACTCTTGGATTACAAAGAAAAGACAGAAAACAACAGGGCACCTATTGTAGTTATCTACAACCCACAACTGAACATTATTAGAAAAATAGCCCTTCAACCCAAGCTCCATACAGATACCCGACTAAAACAAAGATTCCCGGAACTACCTCTCTTGTCTTATAGACAACCACCCAATCTGAGGAAAATGATTGTCACAAGTCTCTTCCTAAAACAACTAAAGCAGCGACATTTCTCTGCAACAGCAACAGATGTGAAACCTGCAAATCCATCCTGTGCAAAGATCAAGTTGCAATTCCCAATACACAAAAAGTCTACACATTCTGGACCACTATTCGTGTGCTTCATCCAATGTGGTCTACATGATTTCATGTACTGGGTGCTCTACAGGAGGCAGATACATTGGTGAAACAGGACAAAAATTGCTCATTAGCATTGTAAGCCATCTGATATTTTCAATGTTTACTTAGATATCATTTATTCTCTTATTTATGACAAAGCATTCTTTGTGTGTCTTCCCCATAGTTAGTCCTTTTTACTTTGTCACGTTTTTCCCTGTATTATATTATAAGCGTGCGAGTTAGAACATACAGACTTGACCCCATGTTATGCAATATTAGATATGTACTTCATTCTAACATTCAGTCTCAATGAAGTTGTCAAATTTTCTGGTAGAGGAAAACTTGGCTAGAATTGATCACTGACCAAGGCTCATGCTCACTCCCAGTAAAAAACAACATCAATTGATCTGGGAGGATTAGGATTTTAGAATGAAAGGCATTGTGGTTAGTTGGCCCCAGTCCTCATACAAAGAAAGTGGCTCCCATTTCAGTAATGGCAGCAAATGCCTGTAGAGGAACATCTTCCTTCGCTCTAATTTAGCTGAATTACAATACATTCCATGTGTAACCACTGGGTGATAAGAGCATCTCAAATGCTTCATGATTACAGGATACAAAGTAAAGCAAAATGCACAATGGAAAGAGTTAAACTGGCGTACGAATCATCGTATGATCGGACTTCCCCATCTCCCAACCTGCCTCTAACCTATACAGTATATAGTATGTATATAGATGGCCAGACTGTGCTCTCTGGAATGTCAGATCTGTTTGCAACAAACTCACCGCTATATACGACCATTTCATTGCAAATTCCTTTAACCTACTCGCACTTACTGAAACCCACTTAATTCGATCTTGCCCACTCCCACACCTTGTGTATTACTCTTTTACCTTTAGAGTGTAAGCTCTTTCTGCACAGGGCCTTCCTCTCCTTTTGTACCTGTATTGATTGTGATGTATGTAACCCCATATGTTCTTTGTATATAATTCATGTGATTTCGTTGTATAATCACAGTGCTACGCAATATGTTGGCGCTATACAAATACATGATACTAATGATAATAATAAATACACAACCAAAGAAAACAAATGTTTAGGTAGATATTCCAGTAAACTGAATATTCCAAGGGCTAGATTTTCTAAGGGGTAGATTTATCACAGATCCAATAGGGGAATCAAACAAGGTTTCTACCCATTTGATATTTGATTCAATTCATCTTTAGTCAGTTTGATTGAAAAAATAGGTCAAGTTGAACAATTCAATAGAAATTTTAACTTTAAGTAGCATTGTCCAAGATTATGGGAAGACTCCATCTTCCAAATCAGTCCTGGAATAATGATGGTTGGCCCTGCACTCTTTGGAAAATAACGCAGACATGGAGAAGGAGAGATAAAAGAAGCGAGTGGAGATACATATAACATATGTACCGTATATACTCGAGTATAAGCCGAGTTTTTCAGCCCCCAAAATATGCTGAAAAACTCTACCTCGGCTTGTACTCGGGTCAATCGCAAAAACGGTCGCCGGCATCTAAGAATAGTCGCCGGCATCCAAGAATAGTTGCAGGCGTCCAAGAATAGTCTCCAAGAATATTCGCCGGCGTCCAAGAATGGTCGCCAGCATCCAAAAACGAGACGCCAGCACCTCCAATGGGAGCAGAAACCCTCAATTTTTTGATTGAAACTTACCAGAAGCTGCTGCATTTCTCACCCTCGGCTTATACTCGAGTCAATAAGCTTTCCCAGTTTTTGAAGGTAAAATTAGGTACCTCGGCTTATACTCTGGACGGCTTATACTCGAGTATATACGGTAGCTTTTATTAGGAGACACTTGTGTCGAAATGATTAAATAATGTCAGTGCTGTTCAGTTCCATTGTGGCCATTGCTGAGTCATTAACCAAATAATAAGAAACTCACAGTCTCTGTCCTGCTACATTGCAGTGACATTCCGGGTAGCCACATGGGAACAGCAAACGGGATGACTTGCCGCAGGTTCAGCCTTTTGTCAATAGTGGTAGCCAAAAAATCAATGTGAGCTTTGCTTCTGTTCTATAAACTGCTCTTCTGTCCTGGCACATAAAAAAGGTCTGTTGTTTTGCAGAAGACTTTTTTTTAAAAAAAAATAAAGGCAACTGTTGAAAAAAAAATAAGACAATAAGGTGACTGCTGTTTATCTCCTAAATATCACTTCCCAAAATAGCTGTTGTGCTTTGCCTATAATGTCAGTCTGTTTACTCTCCACTTGCTCACATTTACATATTAGACCTCTAGGGAAACAACTAGGTGTAACTTTGCAACAGTGCCCTGGTTGCTATAGATTCATTCACACCTATTTAGTTAATATACATTATAGTAGAGCTAGAACCTAATGTGCCTCAAAAGTCTGACACTTTTTAGATATGGATAATATAGGTTCAACTAAAACAACATTTCTTAAACTTCCAGGCCCTAACAGAGTAGCGGGAGTACATTATAGTAAGCCTGGATTTAAGGTAAATGTGTTCACTACCCAAAAAAGTCTAAAAATCTTTGAGCTGAAGTCAAAGTATTGTTATTATTTTCCAGTGCCCATGATGGAATCAAATCCTGGACCCCAGCACTGCAAGGCAGGAATGTAACCATTATATTATTCCATCTGATACTTTTTGAGAAGAACATCCTGCTTCATTAGCTCTAAGTTCCTTTATCACTTAAAGAATATGAATATATAGTATAACTGTGACGTACTCGTCTATCAGGAACCTTGAAAGTAGTGGGAACACTCAGATGCACAGGGAACCCTTTTGGGGCCCCAAGCTTTTTGCTGCGGAACCAACAAGGCGTTCGTGCGTACACTGCCTTGCAAAAGTGTTCACCCCTTTGGCTTTTTACGTATTTTGTTACATTCTAACCTGTAATTTAAATGTTTCTTAATCTTATTTTATGTGATGGATCTGCACAAAATAGTCTAAGTTGGTGAAGAAAAATGAGAACAATTTATATAAAAAAAGAATAAAAAATTGGCATGTTCATATGTATTCACCCCCTTTACCATGAAGCCCCTATAAAATCCTGGTGCAACCAATTACCTTCAAAAGTCACATAATTAGTGAAATGAAGTGCACCTGTGTGCAATCTAAGGGGCAGATTTATCAAGAGTCAAAGTGAATTCGAGGGAATTTTCGAAGTAAAAAAATTCGAAATTCGAAGTAATTTTTTTGGATACTTCGGCCATCGAATAGGATACTTCGACTCGACTTCGAGTCGAAATAAAATCGTCGACCATTCAACAATTGAAGTACTGTCTGTTTAAAAAAAACGTTGCCAAATTAAACCTGCCGAAGTGCTATATTAGCCTATGGGGACCTTCTAGAGCATTTTTCTAAGTTTTTGGAAGTTGAAGAAAAATCGTTCGATCGATGGATGAAATCGTTCGAATCGTTTCATTCGAAGGATTTCATCGTTCGTTCGATCGAGCGATTTTACTTTGACCGCAAATGGTCAAAGTCGATGTAAAAAAACTTCGACTTCGATATTCGAAGTCAAAGTATTCCAATTCGATGGTCGAATTGCGAAGCTTTTTCTACTTCGAAATTCGACCCTTGATAAATCTGCCCCTTAGTGTCACATGATCTGTCAGTATAAACACACCTTTTCTGAAAGGCCCCAGAGGCTGCAACATCATTAAGCAAAAGGCATCACACCATGAAGACCAAGGAGCTCTCCAAACAAGTCAGGGACAAAGTTGCTGAGAAGTACAAGTCAGGGTTGGGTTATTAAAAAATATCTAAATCTTTGATGATCCCCCGGAGCACCATCAAATCCATCATTTTCAAATGGAAAGAACATGGTACCACAACAAACCTGCCAAGAGAGGGCCATCCACCAAAACTCACAGAGCGGAGGGCAAGGAGGGCATTAATCAGAGAGGCAGCACAGAGACCAAAGGTAACCCTGGAGGAGTTGCAGAGTTCCACAGCAGAGACTGGAGTATCCGTCCCTATGAGCACAATAAGCCGCACACTCCATAGAGATAGGCTTTATGGAAGAGTTTGCTCATAATGACCTACAACATTATTCTCTGGGGTTCTCTCTGTATTTGGCTATAACCCATCTGCCCTTCCGCCTGAAGTTTTCAAGACAGAAATACCTGCAGCAGATGCACTTAGTCGTGATTTTAAGACCATTTGCGGAACCAACAAAGGAACCAACAAGTCCATAAAAGAGGTACCGGCAAGGATTAGGCAAGGTGTAGTCAAAAACAGCCAAAAGGTTCAAGGCAGGCGGAAAGAATCACCTTTAAGTTCACTTTCAATATGTTATAGAATGGCCAATTCTAAGCCGATTTTTCAGTTGATCTTCATTATTTATTTTCTAAATAAAAAACAAATGCCCTGTAAGGCTACGCATGTACTGTCATTGCTGCATTTTATTGCTCATATTTCTATTCACAAAATAACACTCACTACATCATATTAAAAGTTAGCACAAAAATACTCTATAAAATACTCTAAATAGTAGAAAAAAAGAGTGTGTAAATGGCTGGGGCAGATCTACTTTTACCAGGGGTTGGCAAATTTAGGGGCCCAATGAACAACTTGTACTTTGTCTATATTTCATAGTTGTGTCATGGGGAGGTAAACAAGCTGGAGTGGGGCTTAATTCAGAATTAGTGATGGGCAGATTTGTCCCGTTTCACTTCGCCACAAATTTCCTGCGAAATTCACGAAACTGGTGAAAAATTCACAAAATGGCTATTTTGACGCCTGCACCAAAATCGTAGCTGGCGTCCAAATTTTTTTCGACACCGGTGAATTTTTGCCAGTGAATTTTCACGGCAAGTTCGCAAATTTATTCGCCTGCAGTGAAACGGTCAAATTCGCCGTGAATTCACATCTGGTCAATAAATTCGCCCATCGCAATTCAGAATGACACCCCCACCCTAGAATGTGTCCCTTACACCCCGCAACATATACATTTATTAACACTGCACATATCCCTTGACTGAGCCCCCAAGTGAATCAAAAATAGAATGTGCGGGATATAAATACCAAGCTGTCCCATTCAGTTGCTTATCTCTGAGTATAAATCTATCACAAGGGAAAAACATAAATGCCAATGACATACATAAACATGGTAGTGTCAGTATAAATAACGCATGTTCTCTAGGATGCCTTGTTTAAAGGGGAACTATCACAAAAATTTATTATAAGCTTCCTCATACTTTCTAAATACAACCAATTAAAAATTCTGTACCATTTCTGGAATAATCAAGTTTATCTTCACTATTCCTCTCTCGGCATCTGTTTCTCTTCATTCTGTCTTCATGCAGCAGTTGGGTGTCAGATATTCATTGACAGTTACATCCAATATATCTTATAGGGAGGCTCCTTTTGCCTAGAAGATGTATTAGAGCTCACTTTATTAAACTCACCAGACATCATGTCTCTCTACATGCAGAATTTGTGCAAAAGGCAGTTATTTTGTTAAATTGTGTTTGTACTGGAATCAGTTATTTGAGAGAGTCCATTATCCCAAGCATTCTGGATAACAGGTCCCATACCTGTATCTATTATTAGAAGATGTATAAGAGCTCACTCTATTAAACTCACCAGACATCATGTCTCTCTACATGCAGGATTTGTGCAAAAGGCAGCTATTTTGTTAGATTGTATTTATACTGGAATCAGTTATTTGAGTGAGTCCATTATCCCAAGCATTCTGGATAACAGGTCCCATACCTATATCTATTATTAGAAGATGTATTAGAGCTCACTCTATTAAACTCACCAGACATCATGTCTCTCTACATGCAGGATTTGTGCAAAAGGCAGCTATTTTGTTAGATTGTAGTTGTACTGGAATCAGTTATTTGAGTGAGTCCATTATTCCAAGCATTCTGGATAACAGGTCCCATACCTGTATCTATTATTAGGAGGGCCCCTGGCACCCAGTCTGACTTTTAGTGCTACTGCGTCTTGAACCTCAATCAGCAAATAATATTTTGCTAATGTCAACAATTAATAACTGAAGCCCCTATTATTGTCCAGCTATTGTGAAGTATCTCCAGTTGTATCTTGTCAGTTCTGTTGCAGCCACAATCCAATAACCCAATAGACTGTTAGCAGTGTGGCCCTCAGAGGACCAGTTTCTACAGCCATTAAAATCACTGGCTCCCCTTTTCGTGCAGAAACCACCACCGTTTCCCTTTAACAGAAAGCAAATAGTAAGCGCATGACTATCGTTCCGCAAACATTACTCTGACTATGGACTGTAAATAGGAGGATTTGAAGAAAGTTGAAAGGAAACGTTACAGAGGTCACTGGGAATCATTGTTATGTGCAAATATTAAGCGACAAGACCAAGAATAATCCCTTGCGTTGGCTTGTTGTGTTAAATCCATTTGCAGACCAACATGGCAGAAATGCGACGTCTGCTCCAGCGCACACAGAAGTGTGAAATTGTAAGGCAGAGGAATACGCTTTCCATTAGCACCGAGCTGCACTCTGGCCACAAATTAATAGGAAGGGAGAGACTGCAGAAAAAATGGTTTTTATCTTGGTCTGGATATAAGTGAAGTCAAGAGATTACTCATCTAGTGCCGAGTGTGAATATACCAATCTCTATATCCAATGAAATAATGGTACCGGATTGGACAAATGTGCATGTCCCCAAGGAGTGGAAGTTTAATGGGGAAATACACCTCAAGAAAATAACTTGGACACTAGGGGGCCCATTTACTTAGTTCGAGTGAAGGAATAGAATAAAAAAAACTGTTTTTTTTGGCTACTTCGACCATCGAATTGGCTACTTCGACCTTCGACTACGACTTTGAATCGAACGATTCGAACTAAAAATCGTTCGACTATTTGACCATTCGATAGTCGAAGTACTGTCTCTTTAAAAAAAAAAACTTTGAGCCCCTAGTTCACCACCTAAAACCTACCAAAGTCAATGTTAGCCTATGGGGAAGGTCCCCATAGGCTTTGGAACAATTTTGAGGTCGAAGAAAAATCGCTCGATCGATGGATTAAAATCCTTCGCATCGAACTATTCGAAGGATTTGATCGTTCGATCGAAAGAACTGCGGTAAATCTTTCGACTACGATATTCGAAAGTCGAAGGATTTCAATTTGGCAGTCAAACATCGAGGGTTAATTAACCGTCGATATTCGACCATAAGTAAATTTGCCCCTGGGTGTTGGTGTAATATTGAAACATACAGTATTGCCCTTTTTTCTGTTTTTGTGTCTTTCTCTGTTGCCGTAGGTGCTGATCTACATATAAACTTTGGAGACTTTTTTTTATGCAGCTGAGAGACTGTGGAAAGATCGGCAAGAGAAAGTTATTTTAAAGGTCTGGTTTTTTTTCTAAAAGTCTTGATATTTGTTCAACGAAATAATATGACTGCTTAGAAATCCAATAGACCTAATTGGTGTAATATACTGTATGTTAGAGTCCTGCGCGGAACCAATTTATAAGACCCGGAGCGGACCCGAAGCCGCAGGCTGCGACGTGAACCGCAACCCGCAGACCCTCGGCTATACCCGCACCTGAAAATCCTCCCCTCATTCCACAGGGTGACCGCTTATTCTGTATTCTAAATGGCTGAGAGGAGTTCCCTTAGCAGTAAGGGTTAGTAAATAGGGTTCATGGAAACAGTGGCATTAGGGTACCCGCGGCTAATACACCAAAGAGGCAAAAAAGGACCCAGAAAGATCATGTTTCAACACCCTGCCACCAAAGAACTGTGAGTGCAGTCACAAGGAACACTGGTGTGTGTCTATTAGATAATGGGGAGTTGGGGATAGTAGAGTGAGTTTACCCAAGGCAAGTTATTTCTTAAGAGAAAAAGGGTTATTATAAGGGACAAAGGATCCAAAATCTTATTTGTCACCACAGTCTTGTGCATAATGCTTACCCCAATGGTTGCAAGATTTAAGACACCAGCCAACGACTACAGTTCAATGCACAACCAGTAGACTTTTTCTCTGCATTTGGTACACAATCATCAACAACTGCCAGCATTGAACTTCTAATAAACTACAACCCCAGCATACTCCTACCCATTAGTATCCAGGAGTGCTACTCTCTCTACTTTCCCCTTCGATAAGGGGTAATTAAATAACGGCCACAAGAGTTGTGGCAGGTCTCAAAACCAAACCTATTAATAGGTAACTCAAATAACTGAGGCAACTGGAAATGTTCATACACAAGGTAAAGCACAAGGACCAATGGTATTTTACATAGAGTGCCCCGAATTGGTAGAACTACATACATGTTTCAAATAAACTATTAAAGGACAATCCAAAAATCCAAATATAAGAGTGTATATTTTGAGAAATAAATTATTTACTCCAGATAGAAAAGCAACAGTATGGGGGGGAAATCCCTCTTGAGAAATATGAGTGGATGGATAGTTGGGATAAACACATTGTACAGTTATAGACCTTTGGGATAAGTAAAGATGGGTCTTTACACCAACTTTTTCATCAAAGTCCATTGACCTCTAGCTACAACCAAAGACCATTGACATCTAGATGCAATAGGCAAAAAATTAACAGACTGACAATAGAACTGGTTATTCGTGGCTCAACAGCAGCTAAAGGGCAAAGGGTTGACATGTCCAAGCAGGTCCTGCAACAAAGTCTGTTTGCTCCTGGCCGCTCCTCTGAGACAATTTTTCAATAGTCTTTCTTATTTTTGTTTGTATCTTTGCATTTTAAGTTACACGTTAGATCTCAGCCAGGATCTCCTGCTGTTCCATGCAGTTCTCCTGCGGTGGTCGCAAACATGATGCCTGAAGGCACCTGCAGTGTTATTGTTTATGTAATATTCATGACAGGGGAGTACTGAGAAGGCGAAAGTAATAAGAAGCTCCTTTCTCCAAAGCATATGTGGATTGTTTTTCACTTCTTCTGATATTGCCTTGTCATGTCAACACAATGTACAGGCCAATTTTCAGTTCATGTGCAGCCTTCGGATATTAACAACCTGACTTATCTTTATGGTTAGGAACAGACTTAAGGCACGGCAATGGGGACCATGTTTTAAAGAAACTATTATAAGAAGGCAAAGCTTAATAAAACATTGCCCATCTGAGATGGTGTTTCCTGTGGCCACATTGGTTCATCTGCCCTCTTTCATATGTTGACTATAATATGAGATCTAGAACAACAAGGCTTTTTATTCTATTCAGCTAAGTTAAAATTGTAGCTTTCTAGAAATGGAAAATATATCTCATATGAAATATTTTCTGTCCATACTGATACATGGCATTGCAGGATATGCTGTATGGCTTAGTAAAGGCATTTCCAACATAAAGGGTTAAAATTCGCTGGCGAAAAATCAGGCGCGCATAAAAATTGCCGCTCGTCAAAATAATTTGGGCGCCCATTGACTTTTGACACCCATTTTTCGGCAATAACGAAATGGGACAAATTCACCCATCACTATTGATCACAAATATTACTGCCACTCATCCACCCCTCTTTTTATATGTCTCAGCCATCTCTCATTATACGCTGGTGACCTTTTAATGTTTAGAGATAACGCACGCAGCATTCGATTCCACCAATACCGGAACCGGTCTCTCAATTCCAGTCCTGTGCAAGACATAAAATAAATTAGAGATGACAGAAATATCTTTTTCGGCTCTTAAAACCGAGCTGTAAATTTGGACGGAGTAATGTCTTTCAATGACACGCTGAGAGAGGTTTTATATTTAGAAAGGAATATTCCTAGAAACCACTGCGTAATGTAGAAGATAAAGCGGCTTGTTAAGAAAATGTTGGAAAGAGGGTCAAGCTCCATTTTTATCCCTCACAATGCACCTTCAGTCTATCCATATATTTGCATCCACCTTTATCAGGAACAATGTTCCAGATTCTTAAATTTCATATGACAATAAACATGCACCAAAAATGTAAGGGAGAGCATGATTTTTACATGCAAGTCCTCTTCTAGGCTCGTTGTCCAACATGGAGCATTTGTGAGGAACATCAGAAACCCTGTACTTGTAACCTGCTGAATGCACTCCAGATGCTGCAGTCTGTGCCTTGTGCTGCACTTCATCTGAGTAAGGGATAGGGCACACAGACCTTGCACTTGCACCTACCACTGGCCCAGAGCAGGGGTGCTAATGAATGCAGTTCTGTACCTACCCCTTCATAAATGAACTTTACTTTGATTTCTATGAGACAGAATAGTGTCCTTTGAAATACATGCTAGGAATGCTGAATAGTTTAGAAAACTAAAGTTTAAATTTAAACCTTAAAGGGGTGCAACTTTTCAGTTGGTCTTCATTTTTCCTGTTTTTTTTATTTTATTTTATTTCTTTTTCTGACTCTTTTCAGCTTTCAAATAGGGGTCACTGACCCCATCTAAAAGAAACAGTCCTCTGTAAGGCTTCCCATTTATTGTTCTTGCTACTTGTTATTATTCATCTTCCTATTCAAGGCCTCTCCTATTCATATTCCAGTCTCGTATTCAAATCAGTGAATGGTTGCTAGGGGAATTTGGACCCTTGCATCCACATTTTGTAATATGCAAACTGGCGAGGCACTGTATAAAAAACTAAATAACTGTATAAAAAACTAAATAACTCAAAACAAACAAATAATAAAAAATAGAAATCCAAATGCAGATTGTCTAAGAATATCACCTTCAACATCATAGTAACATTTGATTTAAACGTAACTTTTAGTATGTTCTAGAATGACTAATTCTAAGCAGCTTTTCAATTGGTCTTCATTATTTATTGTGTATAGTTTTTTAATTATTTGCCTTTTTCTTCTGACGCTTTCCAGCTTTCAAAGGGGAGTCACTGACCCCATCTAAAACAAATGCTCTGTAAGGGCTCTTACAGACGAGCGTTTTTACCTGCGCTCCCCTGCGTTCCGTCTTTTTGCGTTCAGCCGCAGGGGAGCGCAGGGATAGACGCATTACATTTTTTCCAATGGGGCTGTACTCACACAGGCGCCTGTAGGTGCCGAACGCAGGTTGAGACGCAACATTCTGCATTTTTCCTGCATTCGGCGCCTACAGGCGCCTGTGTGAGTACAGCCCCATTGGAAAAAATGTAATGCGTCTATTCCTGCGCTCCCCTGCGGCTGAACGCAAAAAGACGGAACGCAGGGGAGCGCAGGTAAAAACACTCATCTGTAAGAGCCCTAAGGCTACAAATGTATTGTTATTGTTACTTTTTATTTCTCATCTTTCTATTCAGGCCTCTCCTATTCATATTCCAATCTCTTATTCAAATCAGTGCATGGTTGTTAAGGTCATTTGGACCCTAGCAACCAGATGGCTGAAACTGCAAACTGGAGAGCTGCTGCATAAAAAGCTAAATAAGTAAAAAAAAAAAACACACAAATAATAAAAAATGAAAACCAATTGCAAATTGTTTTAGAATATCCCTCTGTACATCCTACTAACAGTTACCTCAATACAGCTTTGATCTTTTGTTAAAATCCTGCTTTTTTAATCTGAAAACAATAAAAACATTTAGAAAATGAAAAGGTGAACAAACCCTTTAAATAAAGGGGATGAGTTTGCACAGTCAGCATACGGTTGCTGCCATATTGATGACATAAGTGACGCATTCTAATGGCCCACCCCATACACACACCTTGGCACACGTGCAATGGCATTTGTAGGTGCCCATTAATAATCTTATTTATGCCACTACTCAACATGAAAATCATTTCACTCAGCTCTGTTCATTTTTAGATAAAACCATTCTTACCCGCCTTCCAGACATAAATGAATGCTCCAAGGCTATAGTAAATACAATTTATTCGGAAAGAAAATATTTAATGTCTCATGGTAATAAAACCCCCTCTTAATGCTTTATTTTAACTTTAATTGTGCTGCAATTACAATCTGCATGCACCTGTCTAACCCTTTGATTGAATTGACACTGTAGTAAGTTCTCTCTTTGTGCTGTAATTAAACTCCTGATCTGCTGAAGATTCTCCCACTCCTGAGCTTTAAATAAAAGAAAAACATGAAGCAGATGAATACTAATGTTAGAATAAAACATTCAGGTTCCAGGCACTGTATGAAGCATGTCCTCTGCATTTGCTGCCAGGCAAATTAAAGACTAATTAAAGTATAAAGTATAATGAAGCTGCTGCTGATCTGTCCAGTTGATGGACGCGCATTCCCTGGCGCTATGTTTCATTAGCAATTCATTCTGTGCAAGTGCATCGAGGGGTTTTACAAGTTCATGAGAATAAATTTGCCCAAGGATGACCACCCTCAACTGTGGAAAAGTATAGGACCGACATCTTCAACAACAACAACTACTTTCAAAGACCTAAGACCACCATTAATGGAATGAGTTAAGAGGAGCTGCAACTTGGCCAGACTTTCTGCGGAACAACTCTGAGAAACTATACAAATACAAGAGGGTTGTGCAATAAAGAACCCCTGGTCAGGTGGGTTTTTGTTTTATGACAGGGGTGCACTGCCCTGAGGCTGAAGGTTAGAGTTTAGCTTCACTGTGGCAGCCCAAAATTCCGATTTTATTCCAGTTTAAAACTCGACCAGAAAATTTCGAGGCTTCATAAATAGGTCCCTTAATAAACCCAAGAGGCTGGCTTTGGATCAAGTACAAAGTACTGTTTTATTATTTCAGAGAAAAATGTGGATAAAATGTAGTCTATGGGAGACAGCCTTTCCATAATTTGGAGCTTTCTGGATGACACCCGAGATATAGATGCACACTGGGGATTTTGAAAGAAATAAAAAATCTTCACCTTTATTAATTCATCTTAAAAGAAAACAGGCCAACATTAGGGTCCCCTGAAAGTTTGTATAATCGGCACATGATAGCACCTGGGTTAGTCATTTTTCAGTGTGGGAGCACTAGATCTGCTATAGTTTGTGTGTATATATACAGGGCCGGCCTTAGGCCTATTGGACCAATTGGGCCCAATAGGGGCCGCACCTCTGGCCTGCCCCCAACTTTGAGAGTCCAGCCCATCCCCAAATCCATAGGTCCAGCCCACCCCCAACTCTGATAAGCCAGCCTATCGACCCAAATCCATAGGTCTAGCGAGCCCCCAACTCTCATAGGCCCAGCTTTCCTCCAACCTTGATAGGCCCTCCCTGCCCCCAATCCAACCAAGCCTGCTCCCAAACTAATTGGCCCAGTCCACTCTCCTATTTCCTCCCTCTCTCTCTTACCCTGTGTGCCCCTATTATGTGCCCCTATTTCATCCCTCTCACTCTCTTACCTTGTCTGCCCCTTTCCTTTCTATTTTGTGTCTGTATGCCCTTATTTTCCTAAATACTTGGTGTGGCAGTAGCCAGCAACACTTTGTCTAGGGGCCCCGCCAACATGGTCCCAATTGGGCCCTACATTTGATAGGATCAGCCCTGTATATAAATATATATATATATATATATATATATATATATATATATATATATATATAACCTATTGGCCCTCTGTTCTTCCCTTGTTTACCTTGTTCCCGCACGTCTGGTGTCCTCTGATAATAATTGAGGAGTTAATTACAGCTCATGAGTTGGTGCTCCATTAAGTGGCATCAGGTGCACCAGTGAACACTGAATGATAGGGAAAAGCACACACGGGATGCTATGGGATTATGGGACCAAAGCCAAGCCAGGCCAAGAGACAAAGGTTATCCATTTCACTAAAATGAAAAGATTAGACTGGAATATGGGGATCATCATTCCTACAATGTTATGAGGTGCAATAAAATACATTCAGCAGGAAATAGTCCATCCACCCATTTGGCACATGGAAACCCTTCAGCTGCAAATACAATGTACTTGCTTTGTAAAGAAAGGGAAATCACTAGATATACAGTATAGACTAGTAAAGGGATATACTGCAACTTTGCAGGTGGATACTAACCCTTGGAGCAAGGTTTGAGCTTTGGGTGCTCACCCTCTACTCTGACAAGTAGCAATGCTTTCCGTTAGAATGTGCTGGTGCATAGTGCTGTGTAAGCTGGAAATTTCCCTGTACATAACGTAAGGGCACCTGGTAGCAACCTGGGAAGCAATAACATATCTAGAGGTGAAAGGTAAACGTAAATTTACAATTATGCAAAAAGAAGGAACATAAAAATAAATGCACTTATGCTCCACCAAATGCCTTGCAAAGCTGAAGGTGCTATCCAATGTAATGCATGTAATGTTAAATAACAGGGGCACAATCCAAAAAATCAGATTCAATTTGTGAGTATTATACATCACCAATACAGAATAATGGTCAGACCAATATCATCTTAATGATTGGAGTGTGTGCCTATGTTTTATGACACATAGCCAAAGTAAATTGAAAAAAACACCAGCAACTAAAGGGTCTGGAGTAGTGATAGGCGAATAAATTCACCTGGCGCGACTTCGCCGTGAATTTCTAAGTTGTAAATTTTGGACATGCATTCAAAGTCAAAATTGCCGCGTATCAACAATATTCAGATGTCCATTGACTTTAACACCAGTGTCAAAACTGATGCAAGTAACATAGAATGCCAAGTCTCAAACTGTTTGTAGAAGCAACTTTGGCACAATCACTATTCATCAGGGTCTGTCTAAATGTAAGTTTGATGGAGGAATAATAAAACTCCAGGGCTGTTTTTCATGGCTTCCCAACTTATTGTTTTGGCACGATAATGTTGACAAGGCACAAAGGGAAAACCATACATAATGGGTTTGCTGAGATGGGTGGGTAATGACTTGATTGGCCAGCAATGACCTCAACACTATTGAACACCTGTGGGATAAATAGGATCCCCAACTTTTGTGCCCAACCTTACTAATAGTGATGGGCGAATAAATTCACCTGGCACAAATTTGCAGTGAATTCGCCAGTGAAAATTCACTGGCTCAATTTCCGATTTTTCTTGTGAAAACGTTAGAATTGCTTGATTTTAGTGAAAACTTTCGAATTGCTCGATTTTTTTTCATGAAAATGTTCGAATGGCTAGATTTTTTTGTGAAAATGTTCAAATTGCATGATTTTTTGTGAAAACATTAAAATTTCATGATTTTTTTGTGAAAACGTTCAATTTCATGATTTTTTCCGTGAAGTTTCCGATTTCACGATTTTTTGCGAATTTTTCTCCATTCCCGAATTAGGCAGGAAATCGCCCATCATTACTTACTAATAAAAAAAATAGTGGAATTCAAAAAAAAAACCTGAAATTCGAACTTTTTCACTAAAAGCAAATCGGAAATTGACGCAGGAGATTCGCGAATATATTCAATTGTAAATTCACTGCATTTATTCGCCCATCGCTTCTTACTAATGCTCTTGTGGCTGCATGGAAGCAAATCCCACCTACAATGTAGGGGAAAGCCTTCTGAGAAGAGCAGAGGCAGTTATAGCAGGAAAGAGAGAATGATACTCTACAGCAGTGATCCCCAACCAGTAGCTCGTGAGTAACATGTTGCTCTCCAACCCCTTGGATGTTGCTCAAGTGGCCTCAAAACAGATGATTATTTTTGAATTCCAGGCTTGGAGACAAGTTTTGGCTGCATAAACCAGATGTACTGTCAAACAGAGCCTCAATGTAAGTTGACAATCCACATAGGGGCTACCAAATGGCCAATAACAGCACTTATAGGGCAGCCCAGGAACATTTTTCATGCTGGTGTTGCTCCCCAACTCCTTTCACTTCTGAATGTTGCTCACATGTTCTAAAGGTTGGGGATCCCTGCTCTACAGATTAACATGTTAAACAGACAGATGCCCTGATACTTTTGCCCATATAGTATACATGACACTTTACTTCTTCTCAGCTTCCCTTTGTTTTCCCTTTGTGCCTTTTCAACATTATTGAGCCAAAGCAAGAAGTTCTTGTTGGAAGCATGGGAGGTCATGAAACACAGCCCTGGACTATTATTACTCCATCAAACTTGAGGGCATTGCTGGCCAATCAAGTTTGATGGAGGAGTAATAATGGTCTGGGCTGCTTTCCATGGCTTCCCATACTTCCAACAAGAACTTCTTGTTTTTTCACAATAATGTTGACAAGGCACAAAGGGAAAACCATACATAATGGGTTTGCAGAGATAAACGTGTAATAACTTGATTAGCCAGCAATGACCTCAACACAATACAACACAAAATATGATCCCCCAACTTTTGTGCCTAACCTTACTAATGCTCTTGAGGCTGAATGGAAGCAAATCCCACCTACAATGTAGGGGAAAGCCTTCTGAGAAGTGCAGAGACAGTGATAGCAGGAAAGAGAGGACGATACTCTACAGATTAACATGGTGTCCTGATACATTTGCCCATATAGTACACATGACCCTTTACTTCTTCTCAGCTGCTCATCCAAGCAGCTCCTTCAGTTCAACTGAAGAAGCTGCTCAGATGATTAGTGAAATTCAACAATGATTACTAACCAAGTTCAGTTGCTCTATATTTACACCTACTAGATATGCCATGACCTGGATGAATGAAAACCTTCATACACATATTCTCAGATTTTGGTTCTCTGATGAATTTCAGATGTGCATTGATTCAGGGCCTTTCTTCATAAAATGAATCTGGAAGATGTTTCTTCTTTCATTCTACTGAAAATGAATTAGAAAACAAACACGTTCTGTACAGCAGATGTTAATTATACATCAGATGTTCAATGTGACATTGGTACAGTATAAGAGGAGGAGGTTTTCACCTGTATTAAAGCGAAACAGACTTCTTGGCTTTCCAAACAACTAGGAAATATCATCAGAAGCCATGATAAAGATTCTGCCTTGTTTAATGGAGAGCAATCTGCAATCATTTAGTCACAAGTGCTTTTGTTACAGTGATTTAACAAATTAAACAAAACACTATGAAAAGCCACTCAACAGCCATTATACAGAAAGGCCGATAAGTGGTTGGACTGAGTTCTACCTCCTCTAAATGGCTTGGCTGAATTTTTACTCTGGTAAGTAACAGAGTTTTTATTTTCTACATTTAATTCCTTTTAGAAATATATTTGATTTGGTTGTGAGAGTATATTTATAACTAGAGGGCAATGGAGGGCTATCTGGGAAAAGTATGACTAGTGATTTCTGACCACATCCCAATTATGCCCAGGCCACACCCTATTCTGTCCAGACCTTGCCCACTTACCTGTCCCCGCCGTATAAATTAGGGACACGCTGAATCCAAGATTTGGTTTGGAATTTGGCCAGGATTCAGCTTTTTTTCAGCAGATTTGATCGAATCCACATGCCTGCCCGAACCGAATCTGAAAAATCATGTGACTTTTCATCACACAAAAAAGGAAGTAAAAAAAAATGTTCTCTTTACCCCCTTCCTGGCCCTACTTTGCATATTCAAATTAGGGTTGTATTCAGCCAAATGCTTCACAAAATAGTGGAATTGGTGCAACTTAATATAAATACAGATGATTCCAAAAACTGTGTGACAGGTCCAGAGACCTTTTTAATAGACTTGTTTAATAAGATAGCGACAACTAGTGATGGGCGAACTTATTCGCCAGGCGCGAATTCGCGGCAAATTTGCGCGTTTTCGCCTCCATCAAATAAATTCGCAAAATGCCGGCAAAAATTTGCCAGCGCCAAAAATTTTTTTCGAAAAAACGGATGCCGGCGTCAAAAACGGGCGCCGGCGTCAAAAACAGGCGCCGGCGTCAAAAACGAGACGCCGGCGCCGTTTCGCGAATTTTTCGCAAATTCGCCCATCACTAGCGACAACACATCTCATATGTGAGGTCATTGTGTGCCCCCAAATGACAATCTATTCTTTTTAATCTAACCTCTAATCCACATTAGGGATAGGCGAATTTCTCCTGATTTTTGCGAAACCTGAATTTTGACGCCGGGGTCAATTTTGACGCCTGCGTCAATTCACGTCAAAATTTTTACGCTCGCGTTAAAGTCAATGGCTGTCTGAATAGTGTTGACGCGAAACGATTTTGACACGAGCCAGGGTTTATGACGCGTGTCAAATTTTTTTGATGTCGGATTTCTTGGGAATATTGCGGAATTTCGCTGCGAATTCACAACCTGGTGAATTTATTCGCCCATCACTAGTTCACATATCTAAGGTTGAGCAGGTATAGCCATTAATGTGTAGAATTTAGCTATAAAAGACACAAAAAAAACCACATCCTTGGACCAGGCAGGGTTAATGCCAATCTAGATACAATTTCGTAGCAAACTTCGAGGGGGGTCTCTTAGTCAGCTGGAAATGAATCAACAAACAGGAGATAAAGGGCACATCCCGTGCTCAATGTGACTTTGGCACAAGAAAGGAGAATCAGCCTTGTGCTAAAGAAACACTGAGCCTATACCCATTATAGCTCATATTTGTGTATGTATGATAGATCAATATCTAAATCCAAACTTGCTGCTGTTCCATGGTTTGTACAAAAGGCAAAATCATGGAAATACATTATATTGCTTCTATGTTTTTATTTGACATTTTTGGTCAACATTCCTGCCAAAATTCTCCTTGGTTTCAGCCATAAAGCCATACTGTTGTGTAGTTAGGGAGCAAACAATACCCATATATATCCAATATATCCAATAAACATGCTGCCAACTCATCCTTTAATTACAGTTGTTTATAAAACATAAGTAATACAGGGTAAGGTTAACGGATCATTTAGAATTCTGTGACTAATGAATGCAGTTTTCAAGTATCCACTCCAGTAATATTGTTTGCTCCAATTTCGATTTACTCCACTTTTGTCAATGCCCTCGCCACTAGCCTCCGAAATGACATGAACGTCGGCATTGATTTCATCTTAGCCCTCCATTGAGTATTGTCCTAATTACATTTGGTTTCTAGGCCACTGAGTGCAAAACCTTTACTCGGAATATTTCATATCTCTGTTAAAGGGCATGTAAAGGCAAAAATAAAATCCCATTTTTTCTTTCTTTAATGAAAAAGAAACCTATCTGCAATATACTTTAATTAAAAAATGTGTATTGTTTTTATAAGAAACCTGACTGTATGCAGTGAAATTCTCCCTTCATTTACTGCTGTGGATAGGAATTGTCAGACGGTCCCTAACTGCTCTGCAGGGAAACAATCATACTTATGTACAGCAGGGGGAGCCCCCGCCTTACTTCCCAGCCATGCAGAACTCAAGCAGCTTTGTGACGATCCCCAAGACCACACTGAGCATGTGCACAGTCTTGGTCTTGCAAAGATGTATAACAAAGTTACAAGATGGTGACCCCCCTGTGGCCAACTTTGAAAGCATAAATCATTTGTTTGATTAGGCTTGTGGTGCAGTAAGTTCATGTTTATGTTTAGTATACAAAATACAGCATTTCTAGCCTTAGTCTATTTTACACTTTACACGCCCTTTAAAGAAAACATATACTTTATAATTGATTTTCTTACAGTTGCTTCCATACACAGGTATAGGATCTGTAATCCGGAATTCTTGGGACCTGGGGTTTTCCAGATAAGAGATCTTTCTCTAATTTGGATCTCCTTACCTTTAGGGCAGAGACACGCGTGAAGATTCGGGGAGATTTACCCGGCAACAAATCGCCTCTTCTTCGGGCGACTAATCTCCCCCAAACTGCCTTCCCGCCAGCTAGAATCTAAATCGCCGGCGGGATAGCATTTAGAGCGCTTCGTTTTCCGAATTCGCCTGAAGTTTCCTCGTGAGGCAACTTCGGGCGACTTCGGAAAATGAGGCACTCCAAGTGCCATCCTGCTAGCGATTCAGATTTAGGGTGACTAATCTCCCTGAATCTCCACGTGTGTCTCTGCCCTAAAGGGGTTGTTCACCTTTAAATTAACTTTTAGTATGATGTAGAGAGGGATATTCTGAGACAATCTGCATTTGGTTTTCATTTTTTATTATTTGTGGTTCATTTCACTTTTTATTAGGGATGTAGCGAACCGCCGATTTGATGTTCGCGAACGGCGTTCGCGAACACCGGCAAAAAATGCGAACAGTTCGCGAACTGTTCGCGAACTTCGAACATCCGAAAATCGTTCGATTCAAACGATCGAAGGATTTTAATTGTTCGATCGAAGGATTTTCGTTCGAATCGAACGATCAAAACCATTCGATCGAATGATTTCATTCAATCCAATGGCTTCGATCGTTCGATTCGAACGAAAATCCTTCGATTTTAGCGATCGAATGGTCGAATGGTCGAACGATTTTTGACACGAACGCCTATTGGCGAACGTCGCGCAACGTTCGCAAACATTCGGCGGACGCGAACAGTCGAAGTTCGCGCGAACTAGTTCGCCGGCGAACAGTTCGCTACATCCCTACTTTTTATACAGCAGCTCTCCAGTTTGAAATTTCAGTAATCTAGTTGCTAGGGTCCAAATTACCCTAGCAACCATCCATTGATTTGAATGTGAGACTAGTAGGCTTCCTTTAGTTTTATTTTGTTTTATGTTAATTGATTTTTTAAAACTAGAAATAAAAAGATTTAAAAAATATTGATAGTCGGTGACCCCCATCTGAAAACTGGAAAAAGTCAGAAGAATAAAGGAAATATTTCAAAAACTTTAAAAAAGAAGAAAATGAAGGTCAATTGAAATGTTGCTTAGATGTAGCCAGTGTATAACATATTAAAGTGAATCACCCTTTTAAATCTGCTACAAATCATTTAAAAATTAAGTGAACCCAATAGGAATGTTTTGCCACCAATTTGGGGGTAAATTTACTAAGCGGCGAAAATTCGCCAGCGACAGTTTCGCAGCCATCACAACACTTCGCCAGGTGAAAATTCGCTCAGACAACGGTCATTTACTAAAATGCAAAGTTGTGTCCAGGGTGCCGAACACTGGCAAATTTTCGCTAGCGTTACTTCGGCAATGCGAGCAAATCAAAGCGAAGATGTGTTAGCTTTCAATTCTGCCTAGCGCAACTTCATTAGGGGTCTTCGCTCAAGCTAATTTGCATACGACTAGTGATGGGCGAATTTGCGCGATTCGCCGCCAGCGAATAAATTCACGAAACGCCTGCGAAAATTCACCCGAAAAAAATCGCCGGCGTCAAAAAAAAGTTTACGTTGCGTTGAAAAAGACGGGTGCCGGTGTCAAAAACGGGCGCCGGCGTAAAAAAACAGGCGCTGCCGTCAAAAACGAGGTGCTGTTTCGCGAATTTTTCGCAGTTTTGCGAATTTCGCGTGAAATTCGCGAATTTTCGGGCGAATCGAAAATTCAAAAATTCGCCTGGCGATAGAGTGCGAATCACCGCTAGCGTCTGTCTCTTTCGCTAGAGAAGTGACGTCGGCGCCGTTAGTAAATCGACGAAGTCCCTGAAAACGGTAACACTGGATTTCTGAAATTTAGTAACACTCAAGTACAAGCTACTGTTATATTATTAATAATAATAAAGGAAATCACTTTTTTAAAAATTGGAATTGTTTGCTTAAAATTTACTCTGTGGGACACGGCCTTCCATAATTTTTTTTTTTGAATAACAGGTTTCTGGATAAGGGATCACTCCCCCCCCCCCCCCCCTAGAACTGTATTAGTGAAAGGAGATGCGCTGGCCTTTTGCACTGCATTGTAAATGAGCTCTCATTTGTATTCCGAAAGCTATACGAGCAAAAATGATAAAACTCTTCTCTGAAAAGGAATGAAAAGGCATCAGCTACAGTGTGGGTTAATGTTTATATCAATGCCTGTCCCCCTTTAAAGACTTCACAAAGCCCTTACTATGAATAATATTGAATTTATAACACATAGAAGAGGAAATCTGCACTAACTCCTTTACTCTGAGTAGCAGTGACGTCACAATTAGCCTGTTACAATAGATTCCATCTCGTTGCTCCTTCATTCCAAGTGTCAGGTTCAATAGTTCACAGTAAGCCCTATGTATTATAAGCAATAACATATCCTCTATTGTACACTAAAAGGATATTAGAAGTCCTCTCTGTGACCCATATATATATATATATATATATATATTTATATATATATATCCTACACACCTTTCTATTTACTCTGAGGCATTTAGAGTGATCAGAAATTAGATATTTTATATATAGAAACATTTATTGATGGTGGCTGTTCCAGAAGGGTTCCTGCCATACACTGTGGGGCATATTTACTAATGGTTGAAGTGAATTCGAGGGAATTTTCGAAGTTAAAAAATTCGAAGTAATTTTTTGGATACTTCGACCATCGAATAGGATACTACGACTTTGAATTTACTTCGACTTCGATTCGAAGTAAAAATAGTTTGAGTATTCGAATATTTGATAATCGAAGTACTGTCTCTTTAAAAAAACTTTGACTTCAATACTTTGCCAAATTAAACTTGCCGAAGTGCTATGTGAGCCTATGGGAGCCTTCTACAACCATTTTCTAAGTCTTTAGAGGTCGAAGGAAAATCCTTCGATCGATCGCTAAAATCGTTGGTATCATTCGATCAAACGATTTTTATTCGACCGCAGGATTGCCAAATTTGTTGGAAAAACGTCGAATTCAATATTCGAATTCAAAGTTTTTAAATTCGAATTTCGAAGTTTTTTGTACTACTTCGAAATTCAACCCTTGATAAATCTGCCCCATGTGTATTGAAGGGTTGTTTAATGTGTGATTTGTAACCTGTGAGTGCTGCCTGTATAATGTAGTAGATTGGGATTGATGGATGGTGTGTACCCAGGCTTCACTGAACATGTAATTGAGAGTGCTGACCTTGCAACTATTATACTGTGTGTGTATATATATATATATATATATATATATATATATATATATATATATATATATATATATATATATATATATATATATATATATATATATATATATAATAGGGATGCACTGAATCCAGGATTCGGGTCGGGATTCGGCAAGGATTCTGCCTTTTTCAGCAGGATTCGGATTTGTCTGAATCCTTCTGCCCGACCAAACCGAACCTGAATCCTAATTTGCATATGCATATGGGGAGGAAATCACGTGACTTTTTGTCACATAACAAGGAAGTAAAAAAAATGTTTTCCCCCTTCCCACCCCTAATTTGCATATGCAAATTAGTATCCGGATTCAGTTTGGTATTCTGCCAAATCTTTCGTGAAGGATTCGGGTGTTCTGCCGAATCCAAAATAGTGCATTCGATGCATCCCTAATATATATATATACAGGGCCGCCATCAGGGGGTGCTGCTGTACAGGGTCTGGGCCTGAAGAGGGGCCTTGGCTGTGTTGCACTTTTTGAAATAGCCGGCCCCCCTTGACAGTGCCAAAGCCGCGTCGCCAAAGTCCCAAACAGCCGAAATGCGTGAAAAGTGCTGAACAGCCAAAGTCCCGATGCTGCGTAAAGACCCAAAATCACGAAAACAGACAATTTCTAGAAATGCAGTACAGCAGTAAAGAGTGACTGAAGTCACATGACTGGGGGCAGCTGGGAAACTGACAATATGTCTAGCCCCATGTCAGATTTCAACATTAAATATAAAAAAAATCTATTTGCTCTTTTGAAAAACGGATTTCAGTGCAGAATTCTGCTGGAGCAGCACTATTAACTGATGTGTTTTGAACAAAAAAATATTCTAATGCAGTAGGTGCCAGTAAAAATCAAGCCTTTATAACTGATAGGGCAGGGGCCCCTATTTGCACCTCTAAAAGGTGGGTCCCAGTGCCCTTGTTGCACCAGTGTCTGTCCTTGTCTGATGTCCTGCACTGCCCATAGGGTCCCATTGGGGACCAGCAGGTTATCCTTAGGCAACGTTGCACTTCATTATCCTACACCGGGATACCAGGAAAACTGCCGGTGGGCCCAGGTCTCAGTGGCTTCTTGCTTCTAACCATTTGGCTTATTTCATGGCCATTCCCTATTTAAATGCAAAATATAGTTAGTAGATATACAAGACTAGAAGAATAAAGAGATTGAGTGAGGAGAGAAGGAATAATAGTGGGCACATGGTCTAAGGTTTTCTGGTGGGCCCAGGGTCTAAGGTTTCCTGGTGGATCCATGGTCTAAGGTTTTCTGGTGGATCCATGGTCTAAGGTTTTCTGGTGGATCCATGGTCTAAGGTTTTCTGGTGGATCCATGGTCTAAGGTTTTCTGGTGATCCATGGTCTAAGGTTTTCTGGTGGATCCATGGTCTAAGGTTTACTGGTGGGCCCAGGGTCTAAGGCAGGGATCCCCAACCTTTTTTGCCCTTGAGCAACATTCAGATGTAAAAAGAGTTGGGGAGCAACACAAGCATTACAAATTGTTCCTGGATGGAGCCAAATAAGGCTGTGATTGGCTATTGCAAGCTCCTATGTGGACTGGCAGCCTACAGGAGGTTGTTTAGTAGTACATCTGTTTTTTATGCAATCAAAACTTGCCTCCAAGCCAAGAATTAAAAAATGAGCACCGACATTTAGGCCACTAAGCAACATCCAAGGGTTTGGGGAGCAACATGTTACTCACGAGCTACTGGTTGGGGATCCATGGTCTAAGGTTTACTGGTGGGCCCCTGGCATCCCAGTCCGACACTGATCCTACAAATACAAAATCTGGTTGGCAGAATGATTAGTTGTATTTCAACATTACAGCCATGTTTTGAATGAATACGTAGGAATCCCTAGAGACGTGTAATTCTTTATTCGAGGCATTATTTCTCAAGCCCCCTGACGAGTGGGGGTCACAGGGAATCTGAGAAAGTCACAAATTTCTCCGCTAGCAAATAGCATTATTCAGTGGGGGTTTTTATTTTTTTGTATCAGTGATTTGTGTCATTAACTATGAATACATGTGCAGTGTACGTCCCCCATCCATATTTATTCAAATAAACAACTTTTTACTCCTTTCTGCATGGCTGATTCTTGCCAACCTCCAACCTGGTTCAGCTGCCGGCGCCGGTGCCCGTTTTTTTACGCCGATGCCCGTTTTTGACGCCGGCGCCCGTTTTTTACGCCGGCGTCTGTTTTTTCAGAAAAAAAATTTTTGCTGCGAATTTTTGAATGCTCAGGACCTGGGGCTTTCCGAATAATGGATTTTTTTGTAATTTGGATCTTCATACCTTAAGTCTACTAGAAAATCATATAAACATGAAATAAACCCAATAGGCTGGTTCTGCTTCCAATAAGAATTAATTATATATTAGTTGGGATCAAGTACAAGCGACTGTTTTATTATTACAGAGAGAAAGGACATTTTTAAAAATGTAGATTACATACACACACGTCATTGCTCTCTAAATCCTGCACATGGTACAGTGAGAATGCGAGGGGTAAATGTGTGAATACGATGTCGCAGGGTGACAGTAAACAGAAAAGAACCTACAGTTATTAATTTCACATTAGAACAAATCCACACCATTAACCTTACAGTTTTCACCTCTTTCACTTTCTCAGACCTCACAGTATTATATCACACAATATGAAATTCTTGCAAATGTAAATGATACATTTCTATACAATTTACAGATTACGAATATCCTTACACAAATAATGGAGAATTGGATCCCTTCCCAGAGTACTGAATGGAAATCAAGGATTCCAGCCAATGATGTGTCACAAACTGCCCTTAATCATGTCAAAAAAATGTCGAACCAAATGGCCAAGGGGTCTTGTCTTGGGTTGTTCACCTTTGAATCAACTTTTAGTATGATCTAGAGCAGGGATCCCCAACCTTTTGAATCCGTGAGCAACATTGAGTAGTTAAAGGAGTTGGGGAGCAACGCTAGCATGAAAAATATTCTTGGGGTGTCAAATAAGGGCTGTGATTGGCCATTTAGTAGCCCCTATGTGGATTGTCAGCATACATTGAGGCTCTGTTTGGCAGGAAACTTGTTTTTTTTCCAACCAAAACTTGCCTCCAAGCCTGGAATTCAAAAATAAGCCCCTGCTTTGAGGCCACTGGGAGCAACATCCAAGGGGTTGGAGAGAAACATGTTACTCACGAGCTACTGGTTGGGGATCACTGATCTAGAGAGTCATATTCTGCGACAATTTGCTATTGGTTTTCATTTTTTATTATCTGAGGTTTATGAGATATATAATATATAAAATACTTTATAAAATTATTTGCGGAAACAGTTTGAAAAGCTTTAGTGAATTGAGCTCTCTTTTAAGCTCTTTATCGACATATCATCAGCCTTGCCCGGTAGATAGGTGAACACTTGGGCACTATTATTGACAGAATGGCACATCTACATCAATTAGTGTTGCCTTAATGTATTGAAGATGTTCATATAGTAACAAAATATGTCCTCCTCTTTAAACAAAATAGGGATTGTTTGCCAATATATTACAGCAGTGATCCCCAACCAGTAGCTCGTGAGCAACATGTTGCTCTCCAACCCCTTGGATGTTGCTCCCAGTTGCCTCAAAATGTATTAGCTTCAGGTGCTTATTTATGAATTCCAGGCTTGGAGGCAAGTTTTGGTTGTATAAAACGAGGTGTACTGTCAAACAGAGTCTCAATGGAGGTGGACAATCCACATTGAGACTATCAAATGGCCAATCACAGCACTTATTTGGCAGCCCAAGAACATTTTTCATGCTAGTGTTGCTCCCCAACTCCTTTTACTTCTGAATGTTGCTCACGGGTTCAAAAGGTTGGGGATCCCTGTATTACAGTATACAAGCTGGGCAACAGGTATTCATGGTCTGGACAGTCCTACACTCATTTCAGGGTTTCTATGGTTAAAATTCCCAAATGATGCCTTTTTTTTTAATTATACACCTATAGGATCAAAACATTTTAAATGATGGAATCTGCAACATGGAGCTGGCTGCTACTTGTGTATAAACTATAGAACAGTGATCCCCAACCAGTAGCTCGTGAGTAACATGTTGCTCTCCAACCCCTTGGATGTTGCTCCCAGTGACCTCACGACAGGAGCTTATTTTTGAATTCCAGACTTGGAGGCAAGTTTTAGTTGTATAAAAACCAAGAGTCCTGCAAAAAAGAGTCTCCTGTAGGCTTCCAGTCCATGAAGGGGCCACCAAATAGCCAATTACAACACTTATTTGGCTCGCCAGGAGGTTTTTGCATGCTTGTGTTGCTCCCCAACTCTTTTTATTTTTGAATGTGGCTCATGGGTTTACAAAGGTTGGGGATCCCTGCTATAGAAGAAACGAAAGTTGTGCTCACCACTAACCAATTAACATTTTTACTCACTCCCAATTTAAATATATTGTGTAGATGCAGTTGACCAGCTTAAATATTTTGCAATTTAATGGCAAACTTTAGGCACAAACAAACAAATGAAGCATGAGCTGGACCTTTGTTCCCATGCTGGTTGCACCTGTAAAAGTCCTAACGAAAGTGGTGTACTATATAGTGATGGGCGAATTCGCAAAATTCGAGCGAAATTGGCGCCAGCGTCTCGTTTTTGATGCCGGCGAAAACATTTGTTTGACGCCGACGAATTTTCGTGAGTTTATTAGCTGGCGGCGAATCGCGCAAATTCACCGCGAATTCGCGCCTGGCGAACAAATTCGCTCCTCACTAGTACTATAGTGTCCACAGCTGCTTCTACTGCCAGAGGTTTTATCCTACCATGGTGTAATGGGAAGGGGTTGCTGGGAAATAAGTCGTAATAACTGTACAGACTCATTTCCACAGGGGTCACATCTTTTTTGCTGGTTCATAGGCCTCAAGGCAGCTGTAACTTCTTAGAGCTTGGAGGTTATCAATGGAGGTTCTAGCTTCCTGTATTACAAGAGCATTTATCCCTACAGCTTAATTATCATATATTATTTTAGCAATCTACTTCCATGGCGATATACACGTGTCTTTAAATATGCATGACCTTTAGTCATCTAATTCAGAAATGATGCAATTGGATCATGTGGGTTTTGCCTGTTTATTATCTTAAGGGATACCCTGATATCTTATGTTTCATAAAATGCCTATATCTTCTCTTGCAAATGTTAAAAACTAGATATGAATAGGGTTTGTGTTTATTTTATGCCTATAAAAAGATTCATCCAGGATTAAATAGCGGGTTTGCAATGCTTACTGGGAATCTGCCTTCCAATGTGGGGTAATAAAACTAGGAGAAGGGCACAGAGGAATTACTTTGGATGTATTTACTTGTATCTCAATGCGCAGGGAGAATTGTAAATCTCATGCCATTTTGGCTGTTTTATCACCAAAAAAAAAAATTACTTAGATTTATGTGATAAAGCTGAAGCAATGCATAAAAAATGCACATCTGTTTGGATGTACTGTATATATCCAATCCTTTATCATTAGCTCTATCAAAGGCCAATTTTAGATGCTCTTCTTAGGATCACTATTGGGACTCGTACATAGAATATCACAGCATTTATTTAAGGCTGTACATGCGTTTGTGTTATCACTTCTAACCTGTGTGTATCTGGGAGTTGCGGGGCCCAGGGTATTTTCGTAGTACAAAAGATCTGCAGAATGATTTGAAACACCCAGCTTCACCCATTATCATACAGATGGAGCTCTGGCTGTCCCAAATGATTACTTGAGATACATGGATTAGACGTTGTAGGCAGGATTCCTGGCAGATAATTTGATTTTATAAAATACAAACCCTTTTGTGATTCTTATCCCAATAGCAATCAACATTTTTTCGAGATGTTTAATCACATTAACCCCTAATGCAACTTAAGTTGTCCATACACGTAACAATTACAATCTTTCGTTTTCATTACAAATGTTAAGAGCTGAATCGTCAGATATACAGGTACAAACAAACCCTGACCGATGTTCATGAACCTTTCAAATTTCTAGTCTTGGCTGATTGCCGAGATGATTGATATCTAAGTCTTTTGCCGGTATCAGTCACTTTGTTTCCCGCCATACAGCACCAAATATCTTACAAAACATTGTTTTGTACAATAAGATCTGTGCGTGTATGGCACCTTAAAGGCAGAGACACACGCTCAAATTCAGGCAGATTAGTCGCTCAGCGACAAATCCTCCCGCCGGTGTAATCGGAGGAGCCGATTGCCACCGGCGGGATGGCAATCGGTGCGCTTCATTTTCCAAAGTCGTCCGAAGTTGCCTCACGAGGCCATTCTAGCCGGCGGGAGGCATTTCAGGGAGATTAGTCGCCCCTGAAGAAGAGGAGATTTGTTGCTGGGCGACTAATCTCCCCGAATCTGAGCGTGTGTCTGCTCTTAGAGCCTTTGACTGTCTGGGATATTATTTAGAAATTATTAGAAATTATTTGCTATTGGCAGCGATTAGTGATGGGTGAATAAATTGGTCTGGCATGAATTTGCAGTGAATTTCCGTGTTTGGACGCTGTTGAATAAATTTTCGTGAAAATGTTCGAATTGCTCACATTTTTGTGAAAACGTCCAAATTGCTCAATTTTTATGCAATCAAAACTTGTCTCCAAGCCTGGAATTCAAAAATAAGCACCTGTTCTGAGGCCTCTGGAAGCAACCAAGGGGTTGGTGAGTATCATGTTGCTCACGAGCTTCTGGTTGGGGATCACTGATGTGGAGGATCAAACTTTGTTTTAAATTCACTGTTTCTGGGGCCAGCACCCACACTAACCTGTGCAGTTAAGATTTGCTTACAATCTGACCCTGCTAAATTCATGACTAACCTATAGGTATTTGGTTGACTTGCTGATCATTAGTCGATTGAGAAGTGAAGTTCCGAACATTGGATGTCTTTTTTTGGGCTGCTCGGCCTTTGTTATTTGAAATGAAATGGAATGAATCCCCTTAATAATCCCTGAAAGGCTTGCGCTTGTTGTTTGTTTGCTTTCTAGTAGAAGTGTGATTGCTTGAGATCAGAGAATTAATAGATCATAAAAGATACTGAACACAGTGAAAAAGGCAATCAAATATAATCCAGCAATCCAGATCCCCAATATAACAAAGCTAAAATATCAAACAGAATCGTATGACCAGCAAGTAAATATGGGGTGGGATATCCAGTTCCAGTAGGAATACCCAAACATTAAATACACAGATCTGCTGCATGCATTTTATAAACATGAGCCCCAGAACAACCCTACATCTTACATAAGACTCCTAAAGCCAAAATGATGATGAGAAGGTAAAAAGAAATCTGTAGAGTGATATGGACTAGGACCAAAAATGATCCCATGGGGGTATACAGAGCACCATGCTGGAAAGGAATAAATGCTATGGATGGGCATGTCACACATATAGGACACATATAAGGACCATGAATGGATAGAAAGTCTTCCTGAATAGTCATGGACACTTTTTCAGGTAATATTTCTACATTTGTTGCATACTGCACTTGATTGCATTTATCTTAAGTCATGACAATACTCATGATAATATGGATAAATGTCCTGGACAGCTTTGCTTGGATGATATTTTGGCTTTGGCACTAGGTTAAGCAAATGGGTCCCTGCTGTCATGTAGAGTTGCTGGTTTAGATGGCTTAGGTTGATGGCACATATAGTAGTTTATTTCATTTTATATTTCAGACATAAAATGCAACTTCGGAATGACAAGACTGGTCCCCAGTTGCTTTCTATTACTGGAAATGGAAGCTTTCATTGCATTGGCACACCTGAGAATCAACTGTTTGAAAGCATGGACAGTCAAATTGCATGCTTCACCACCAACCCAAAAAGTCCAGCTGAGTAAGTGGAGATGTTCCTAGTGTTTTGTCTTTGAGGAAGTAACAAAGGGACAGAATGGTACATATACTAAGAGTGGGATTCCCCAAACCTTTTCAATTGGTGAGCCACATCCAAATGTAAAAAGAGATGGAGAGCAACACAAAAAGGGAGTGTAGTAGGGTTGTGATTGGCTATTTGGCAGCACCATGTGGACTGGGAGACTGCAGTAGGCTCTTTTTGGTAGTGCACATGGTCTTTATGCCTCAAAAACCTGCCTTCAAACCAGGAATTCAAATATGAGCACCAGCATTAAGGCTCCTGGAAGTAACATCAGATGGTGAACTCCATATTGCTTGTGAGCCACTGGTTGAGGATCACAACCTTGAGGAATGACAAATGGCTGTTGGTCTTCAGGAGTATAATGACTAGAATGTGGTTATGGGTTGAACATAGATGACCCTGCTAGCTGTAGGTAATTGCTGCTTGTTTTAATTATGTGCTGTGACACAGGTAACTCCCTGTTAACCTTAGACTTACTCATCATAGTAACCTTATACTTCAGTATGTCTATGTCATTGTCTATTTATCTTCTCAACGACTACTGGAATATTCTATTGGTATGTGTAAATATCCAGCTTGACACATGGGCAGGACTTCTCATCGGTCCAGTAACCCATAGCAACCAAAAAGGGTAGCCTTGATGCTTTTCGGGTAGTTACAATGTTGCAAATGCCTGATTAGTTTATAGATAAGGTCATATATCTGGAGATCTGAGCTGAAATAGCTCCAATACCAAGCAGCTTTGTTTGTTTCCCTGTAGAGCAGTCGACGACTGTGTAGAGATTTGTATTGGATTTTATTTTTGCCTTTACATCCCCTTTACTGTTTCCAACTCCAGCTGCAGGGACAAAGATCATGGAGCCAGATATAAACAGATAAACTGGGATTCTATTTGGAGGATTATTTTGCTGCAGCCACTGGTTCTGCAGAGTTGGAGAAAGTTTCTATTAAACAATACAAAAACTATAAAATACACATTAGATTATATGACAACCCAGGACCCAGTGCAGTCTGTATATTCTGATTATTAATCAGTCTTGCTGTATCGGCTTCTGCCAGATATTATTTGACTTATTTGCGCTGTTTTGATCATTTATGACGATCCCTAAGCAGCCCAGATGACACTGAGCATGTGCACAGTCTTGGTCTTGCAAAGATGTATAACAAAGTTACAAGATGGTGACCCCCTGTGGCCAACTTTGAAAGTATAAATCATTTGTTTGATTAGGCTTGTGGTGCAGTAAGTTCATGTTTATATTTAGTATACAAAATACAGCATTTCTAGCCTTATTCGATTTTAGACTTTACTTCTCCTTTAAAATAGATTCTTTGGGAGACAGCCTTCCTGTAAATTCTGAGCTTTCTGGATAATGGGTTTCTGGATAGCGGATCCCATATCTTTATACAAAAGCCAGACATTTTTACTATGGATAATGTAAGCATGTCTGGTGTGTTATTTAGTCTTGCAGTTTGCAGCAGAGGGGAACTGAGCATGTTTTTTATTGAGACAAGGTCTTCATTCTGAGGCATCCGGTTGAAAATGGATCCTCAGGGAGAAGCTCTCCTTTAAATATTTGCTGTGCATTTTTCTCCCAGACAGCTGTTGCTCTTCATAATGAAGCTGTCAGCCCCAATCTAAACTCATAAATTGTGCTCTTGCACATACTGGGAATATGACTTTGCTTGTGTCTATCCTTTTAGATACTGGGCAAAAGACAGTGCTGCCAACTACACTTAAATAGTTCAAGGCTTATTTGCTTTGTCGTAAGTAGGTTCATTATTGAAATGGATTAAGGCCCTTGCATCCAAACAGGCTCCTGCACTTCTACGTGTTTGCCAGTGCGTCCATCCTGCCTCTTCTTAATGCTGCGTAACTGCGCCTGTAGACGGCGAGGAGCCCTGAAGCTGCTGCCATATTGGACCTGACAGTAGCGCCAGAATTATCACTGCCAGTTGCAGCCTGTGATTCTGATGACATCACTGCATTACACGCACCCTCCAGAAGTGATTCAACCCCAAATCTGAAAATTCTAGGCACAATTTGCATCAAGACTCAAACACTAGTGATGTGCGGACCTGTGGGACCCGCTGCTTTACCTGCAGATTCAGGCCGACCAGGGACTAGAAGACCGTTCCAGAATGGAACGAAGAAGACTGATCCGGAAAGGAACGGAGAAGATCTCTTCGGAAAAGGAATGAAGAAGACCGCTCCAGAAAGGAACGAAGAAGACCGTTCTGGAAAGGAACAAAGAAGACCGCTCTGAAAAAGGAACAAAGCAGACCGCTCTGAAAAAGGAACAAAGAAGACCATTCCAGAAAGGAACGAAGAAGACCGATCTGGAAAGGAACGAAGAAGACCGTTCCAGAAAGGAACGAAGAAAACCGATCCGGAAAGGAACGGAGAAGATCTCTCCGGAAAAGGAATGAAGAAGACCGCTCCAGAAAGGAACGAAGAAGACCGTTCTGGAAAGGAACAAAGAAGACCGCTCTGAAAAAGGAACAAAGCAGACCGCTCTGAAAAAGGAACAAAGAAGACCGTTCCAGAAAGGAACGAAGAAGACCGATCTGGAAAGGAACGAAGAAGACCGTTCCAGAAAGGAACGAAGAAGACCGATCCGGAAAGGAACGAAGAAGATCTCTCCGGAAAAGGAATGAAGAAGACCGCTCCAGAAAGGAACGAAGAAGACCGTTCTGGAAAGGAACAAAGAAGACCGCTCTGAAAAAGGAACAAAGCAGACCGCTCTGAAAAAGGAACAAAGAAGACCGTTCCAGAAAGGAACGAAGAAGACCGATCTGGAAAGGAACGAAGAAGACCGTTCCAGAAAGGAACGAAGAAGACCGATCCGGAAAGGAACGAAGAAGATCTCTCCGGAAAAGGAATGAAGAAGACCGCTCCGGAAAAGAACGAAGAAGACCTCTCCGGGAGAGGAACGAAGAAGAATATTCACAGAGAAAAATGAAGGCCAAAATTTATAAGCAAGTTCCACTCAACACTAATGCTCTTTTTTTTTTGGGGTTGTGAAAACAAGCATTTTAAAAAAAACTGTTGCTTATGAAATTTTTCATAAATAGAATAAATATTTGCAGTTAGGGAAAAAAACATTTATACATCTGAAATACTAGCAAAGCTGCCCTCAGAGCCTTAGCCTTTTGAAATTACCCTCGGCATCTATTTATTGCTTTTGAGGACAGGTAAACGGTACTGTGGATTGCAAATAGATTTATTAATGGAATATATGTGACATTTAGAGACTGCTTTCAGGGTGATACTTGTCCATTAATTACCTGAATTCAGCAGCATTGTTTAGCATCCTCCTGATGTCCAAACTTGTGTGACCTGTGATACAAATCTTCCTTTTATAGCCAGTTAACTAATCTTGGAACTTGTCAAGGTGCCCTGCTTTTAAATTGTGCGTTCAATCTTGGGGCGAGAGTTCAGCTGAGGAACCGTCACACAGACTCTACTAGTTAAGCAGTTTAAAGGAACCATATTTGACCAATAAAGGCTTTTAACACAATATTAAATTCTGCTTAAGCGAAATAAACAGTATTATAGACCCCACTTACAAGAGACTAAAAGTAATACGATTCGATAAGCGAACTAGAAAGGTATAAATCAGATACTAATGGGCAGATTTGGTCGAGGTGAATTTTCAAATTAAAAAAAATCAAATTTCGAGCAATTTTTTGTGTACTTCGACTAGGGAATAGTCCAAATTCAATTTGAATTTGAAAAAAATTAGAAAATTAGAATATCAAAATTTATCATGACTGTCTCTTTAAAAATTTGACTTCGACCATTCACCATCTATAACCTGCCTTATTGCTGTTTTAGCTTATGGGGGACTTCCTAGAACCAATTTGGAGTCAATTAAGAAAACTTTGATTCGAAATTGATCAAATGCGCTATTACTTACAATCCGCCTGGTTCGAATTCGGACGAATATGGATCTATTAGATTGAAAACGGACCTATTCATCCAAAAAAAAAAACTTCGACTTAATTTCGGTTGGTCTTTTTGAATTCAAATTTCAAAGTTTTTCAAATTCGGAATTCGACCCTTAAAAAATCCCCCTAAACATCCATTTAAAGGGATATTATACTGACCTGTAGTGATGGCCAAATTTGTCCTGGTTTCACTTCAATGAAAAATTTGCAAAACGCATTGAAGACATTGGGCGCCAAAATAAATTTTGACACGCGACAATGTTTATGTTCGCCACTATTCTGATTACAAATTGTATTCCAAATTTTTTTCGACGCAGCTGATTTTTTACCGGCAAATTTTCTTGGCAGTTTTGGGAATTTGTTTGCCAGTGGAGAAATGTGGAAATTTGCTGCAAATTTGCGCCTGCCGAATTTACTCGCCCATCACTACTGACCAGTAACAACAAAAACATTTTTGCTTGACCGGAATAATATTCCCACCAGAGGGCACTGTCTGTTGAGTGTCTTTCGATGAAATTTTAAAGTAGCCGTATAAATCTGCAGATAAAAAGGTCACAGAGAGCTAGTGAATTATGTTTGCTGATCATGTATAGAATAACCAAATGGATATGAACTGTCCTATAGGGTATCCTTCTAGTAAAAAAAATTCCATTTAAAGGAAAACTATACCACCACCAAACACTTAATTGAGAATTAAAGCCCCCTACCAAAAGCCTCCCTAAAGGTTCAGGCATTGCCCCCCTTCTCTCTCCCTCCCCGTGATGTGCTGTAGTGTTACAAAAACCCTTCCCACTGGCTAGAATCGAAATCGCCGGCAGGATGGCACTTGGAGCGCTTCGTTTTCCGAAGTTGCCCGAAGTTTCCTTAGTCGCCCGAAGAAGAGGTGATTTGTCGCTGGGCGACTGAATCTCCCCGAATCTCCACGTGTGTCTTTGCCCTAAGCGGGATCGCTTCACATTTTCGAAGTCGCCCGAAGTTGCCTCACGAGGCACGAGTTGTCCGCAGAAGAGGAGATTTGTCACTGAGCGACTAATCTCTCCGTCTGCCATCACCGTAACATTATATATGACAACCTGGATCCATTCTGAGAGGTCAGTGAGTAGACAATAGCCGTGTAATAGAGCCGGCTTACACGTGTTTACCGACGCATTTGGTAATTCCTAGAACGTTTGTTTGCTCGTAGTCCCCTCAGGGAAGCGTCTGTAGAGTCTTTGGATAACAGATATGTCTGCTACATGGGCTATGATATAACACCAGCAAAGTTATGCAAGGATATATTCATTAAATCCCATTACAGAAGATCCCAGGGACAGAACATGAGAATTACAAGGTAATGTTTATACAGCAGATTCAATGAGGGAAGTCTCTGCTCAGCACAGCCCGGCCGGTGCAACTCATTACCGATGGATTTGATGTGGGGAAAGAGCCATATATCACAGAGGATGACCCATATTATTTTTTGAGGGTAAGTAAATAAATGTTTGTTTAGCAGGGCAGACAAAAAAATTAAACCGTCGTGAATTAAGTTTAAGAGCAGCTTCAGAAGGGGAAAATAGGCTAGTTTAGAGAAGGGATGCACTGAATACACTATTTTGGATTCAGCCGAATCCTTCGCGAAAGATTTGGCCGAATACTGAACCGAATTCGAATCCTAATTTGCTTATGCAAATTAAGGGTGGGAAGGGGAAAGCATTTTTACTTCCTTTTTTTGTGACAAAAAGTCACACAATTTCCCTCCCCATCCCTAATTTGCATATGCAAATTAGGATTCAGATTCGGTTCAGCTGGGCACAAGGATTCGGCCGAATCCTGCTAAAAAAGGCTGAAATTTGGCCGAATCCGGTGCATCCCTAGTTTAGAGAAGGGCACAACTATAAGGCTCTGCTGGGATTTGAACCAGGGACTTTTGGGTTTCTGGCTCAATGCCTTAAACACTGGTCCAGGTGAGCAGCCTGTAGGTTCCCCACTATATATTTGCAGCCCCAGCCCAGCAGCAGCCTGATTAGTTTGCAGTCAGCCAATCAGGGATGGCTCTGCCCTAATTAAGGCCAACCCTCCGAACACTCCTTGCCTGAGCATTGGTTCCCATCCTAACAGTGACGCATTGTCCCTAGCTACGGGTTCCTGTTCTAGCCTCCTTCCTATTCTGCCTTGCCTTATCTTGTCTTGTCTGAACCCTTCCCTATCTTGTCCTGCCTGGCTCTGAACCTTGTCCTGTCTTGATCTGCCTTACCTAGCCCTTCCTTGCTTTAACCTTGCCTTGACCTTGCCCTGCTCAGTTTTCCTTATTATTCTGAATCTTGCTCTGCTCCTCACTCCAAACCTGACCTTGCCTTAATCTTATTCTGCCATGACCTTGACCTGACCTTGCCTTTCTGGTTCCTGCTTCCTGTTCTGTTCTGACCTGTTCCCTGTCTATATCTTCCCTCATCTCACTCTGCATCTTGTCCTGCCTTTTCCTTCCTCTTGCTATCCAGTCCTCTCGCTATCCTGCCCTTCTGCTCCCATACTCTTCTGCTTGCCTGTCCTCCTGCTTTCCAGCCCTCCTGCTCCCATCCTCTCCTTCTGCTCCAGTCTCCTCCCGATATCCAGTCCTCTTGTTCCAGATCTCAAGTCTGCTCCCGAGCTCCACCCGAACTATCCTGTCTTATACTTCTAGTCTGCTCCTGTCTCCTGATCTTCTCCCTCTACGCCCTGTTCCATTCTGCACCTGATCCAGTCTGATTCATCGCCCTCTGCAACCTGTTCCTGCCTTCCCTTTACGTGTTCCCTAGACACATACAGCTCCTGCCTCAAGGACTTGCCCTTTCCCCATCAGTCTCCACAGCGCCCCCTACCTAATCCTTGACACCTCCTTCAGATCTATCGGAACTATAACTTTGGCTTGTGGTGGTGGTGGGGGCGGAGTGAGCTTAAATTAGATTTTTATATATCTGTCCAATCCAAAGGGAAGAAGTTAATTAATTAGAAATGTGAGCTTTCATTCAGGGCTTTGCAAGTCCCATATTATACCCTCGGTGTCCCCCCCACCACCACGGCCGCCCCCAACTAAATTCATTTGTTTAAATTCATTTTGTACAATAGTGAAATAAATTTTGCAGATTTTCTTTGGGAGCTAATGTTGTTTTGAATCTTTGATATTAGTTTGCAGCAATGGTGCTCTGGGGTCTGCGCATATTGTCTGCGATATTTTCAAGCATCGGGCCACGTTCATTTCACGTTATTGACAGTTTCTGAGACGAGAGGAACATAATTATTAGGCAATTGATCTGCAGGGGGAGGCGGGAGAAGGGGTTGTGAACAAAATGAAACATTAAATGAGCCCCCTTCTGCCTCCTGCTTCCATATCATAGAGTCCCATGTGACTACTTACTCTGTATTTGGTTTCTCTTCATTAGTCATTCACTTTGTATGGACCATTTAGGGCTTTGCATTGTGCCAGGAATACTCCACCGGCTGCTCCTCGGATGAGATACTGGGAGTTATATCGGCACATTGGCTCATTGGTTAGTGCTGTTACCTTGTAGCCCTGGGCTTGTGAGTTTCTTTCTGCCTTCATGGAGTTTGAATGTTCACCCCTGTCTGTTTCTTGTGGGAACTCACTTTTCCCACAAATTCTTAAACTAGGCAGATTTACCAAGATATATATATATATAATCTAGGGATGCAACAAATCCTTCTGCCCGGCCGAACTGAAGCCAAATCCTAATATGCAAATTAGGGGCGGGAGGGAAATCGCGTGACTTTTTGTCACAAGACAAGGAAGTAAAAAGTGTTTTCCCCATCCCTAATTTGCATATGCAAATTAGGAGTCAGTTAAATTTTCAGGCAAATCTTTCACGAAGGACTCAGGGGTTCGGCCGAATCCGAAATATTGGATTCAGTGCATCCCTAATATAATCCCATTGCAGAAAGCAGGATTCGCTAACAAGTTTGTGTAACAATGAGGCAGAACTTTATTCCTCCATATTCGTATCTATGAATGGAGCGTGATTTTATTTATGCCATAATAAGAATATGGAGGAATAAAGTTCTGCCACGTTGTTATACGAACTTGTTTCTGCAATGGGATTATCAAATTAATGGTGAGCACCCAGCCTACATATATTGATTGGTGAGTGCCGATGGACTTTTGCATATATATATTTGCATATATTTATATATTGATGAATAAGTGCCATTTATTACCTCCCTCTACCACATACTGATATTTTCTATAACATAAGGCATGTTTGTTCTGAATGTTCCTCTCAGTACTGGGTAGAATTAGTATGGAGCATTTGGTTTAGTTCAATGTATATTAATTAGTGATGGCCGAATTTGGCTCGTTTCACTTCGCCGAAAAATTCACGAATTTCATGGGAAATTCACGAAATGCATTGAAGTCAATGGGCGTCAAAATTATTTTGACGCACGTAAATTTGATGCCCATGACAATTTTAATACGCGTGCCTATTTTGTACAAATGCATTTGTCAATTGGCATCCGAATAATTTTGACCGCGAGAATTTTTATGCCTGCGACTATTTTGACCCACCCAATTGTTTTTTGACACGGTGGATTTTTCACAGGCAATTTTTCTTAACAGTTTTGCAGCGAAATTTGGAAATTTGCAGTGAATTTACGCCTGGCGAATTTATTCGCCCATCGCTAATATTAATCAAGGATGTTGAACCTGCTACCCTAATTCCTTGTTGAAAACTGTAACATTCCATATAACCGAGCCTGCAATTTGCCATTTAATTTATATTCAGACTGACGTGCAGAAGTGTAATTCAGCCAATTAATTATGCAAATAAACTGCCACATTCTATCTTCCAGCATTCACAGATTTCAGAGTAAAAGACTATTCTGAGCCACATTTTCATTCCTATTGGAAACCACTAAAAGTGGAAAGTGAGAAATTGAATTTTTAAAAAGCTGTAAATATGAAATGTGGACTGTTACTAATCTCTGCGGTTTTTTTTCAGGACCTTTCACTCTTTCTGTAAAGGGAACATCTATAGATATGTCACATTTATTTAAAGTTGATCTTGAAGATGCTGTAAATATCATATAAAATATATAGCACTAAGGTAATTCTATTCAGGTAATTCATCTTCAGCTGTGCTGGTCGAGCACTCGTCCGTCGTGTGGCTAACCAGATCCCTGATGAAATCTCCAAAAATCCTCTTCTGCTGGAAGCCATGAAAGTGCTGCCTGAAAACTACAATTCTGAAATACCCAAGACCAGGGATCCCCAACCTTTTGAACCCATGAGCAACATTCAGAAGTAAAAGTTGGAGTTGGGGAGCAACACTAGTATGAAAATGTTCTTGGGGTGCCAAATAAGTGCTGTGATTGGCCATTTGGTAGCCCCATGTGGATTGTCAACCTACATTGAGACTCTGTTTGGCAGTTCACCTGGTATTTATACAACTAAAACTTGCCTCCAAGCCTGGAATTCAAAAATAATCACCTGCTTTGAGACCACTGGGAGCAACATCCAAGGGGTTGGAGAGCAACATGTTACTCACGAGCTACTGGTTGGGGATCACTGCCCAAGACCATATGGAGGATCCATCAAGCTTCTGCCAAAGGGGGTTAGTATGTGCTTCAGAGTAGCTATTGTTGCCTGTATGTCAGATAGTCGTTACCTTAGCTGAGCCTGTAACATTATCTTACAGTTATTTTTAAGAGACGTAATCAAATTCATGAACCCACAGAGTTTCAATATTTTGTCATTCGTTCTGCAAAGTCACCATGATACCAACGTCACCATTAGGTATCAGTGCTGTTTTGGGTGTAAGAAGGCAATATGGGCATGTCTGACCAGCTAGGAATAAAATACTCAAAGTAACTGCCCAGACCCCTTGTGTTAATCACACAGACTAATGGAATAAGTAAATCTCATTGCTATGTACATTTCTATGTATCGCAGCCCAATGTGCGTTCGAGTTGCAGCCATGTGGGACATCTGTGAGTAGGACACACAATCCTCATGTGATTGTTGTGTGTACTTTTCATCTAGCAAACTATAAAAATAATCATAAATGTTATGTTTTGGGTAGCCGAGGATGAGTAGAGTATAACAGTGCTTTATTAGCAGAGACTCGTGCAGCCATTACACAACAGTAACTTTCACTTTCACTTTTAAGCTGTCCAGAAAGTATGCACAGTAACAGTGACATCTACAGGCCATTTGTATAAACACCACAATAAAGACATAATAATACTGTAATTATGTCTGTAACATGAGTAGCTTTGGCTGATGGCAGTTAAACCCATCTGATCTCTGGCCCTTGTGTGTTCCTTTTCATGTCTGTCTGGAAAATGTTGCTCATTCTTTATTGGTACAAATGCGTTTTCATCCCTCGAATCTGTGTGAGAAAGAGCACGTATTATATCCTCGTTTTGTGTCATAGACTGTGTCAGTCATCTGTGAGGAATCTGTACTACGGGCGCCTGGAGTGGCACAATAATGAGATACCTGCGCAGTGTTGTCGCATTCTGATAGGAACGTCGCTTTACTGTGCTTTATCCTTCATCTTGATCTCAATGCTCGTGTCTGATCTGTTGCTTTGATCACATCTAATCCCATTTGGCCTGTCTGTGTCTCAGTGTCCTGCAAATGCTTCTTCTTCTTCTTCTTCCTCTCATGTCCTCTCCTGCCGGGCCTCTCTGCTGGCTTCACATGTCATTCTATATTGGTCCGTACAATATATTTCTCCCTGTTTCTGCTCATCGGCCACTCATCTCTCTATTCAGTCATTCTATTTTTATGTATATTTACCTCCTAAATAACGGATGTGCTTACGTGTTGATCGAATTCTGCTGCTTTTTCTTCTATGTTGCCTAATCCACGTCACCAGCCACAAAATTCTTTGGTTAAAACGCCTTTATAAGAACATAGTCTCTAACCAGGGGCGCTCCACCAATGAGGCGTGTTGAGACACTCGCCTCAGGCGGCAGCGCCCCCCTAGTTACCAGGGGCGACAAAAATGCCGCTCCTGGTAACTAAGAGCCGAATTTCCGGTTTTCAACCCAGAAATTCGGCTCTTCTAGTGCAGAGAGCGCAATTGCGCTCTCTGCACTAGCGTCGTGCAGCGCCCCGACCCCCTCCTGCGCAGAAAATGTGAGCGCCGTGAGGAGGGGTCAGGGCCGGCAACAGAAGGCCGCCTCAGGCGGCATATAGGCGCGGATCGGCGCTGTCTCTAACCCAAAAATTCAGTAACGTTTCAGACTGCCAAGCTTGATAAAAGACTCATGGCAGTCTAGAAACGTTGCTGAATTTTCAGGTGTCATATCATTATAAAGGCGTTTTAACCAAAGAATTTAGTGGCTGGTGCTGTCTGTGAGTCTGCTGATCTGAGAGAAGAACAGTGGGAAGTGGACATGGATGACTTGCACCAGATTAAAGCCAATTCCTGGAGAGTGTTGACTAAACCACTGATTGAACGAATCCACGTCACAACATACTGTATATTTTATTGACTGGCTTTCTGTTGTGTGTTCTCAGGTTTTTAAGCTTATCACAATTGCTTGTGAAAGATCTTTGGATCTATATCCGTGGGAAATTGTACCTAAAGTCATAAATATCAAGGCTACAAAACCATGGATTTCTGGGTGCACATTCAGTCTGGACTGGGAGTCAAAATAGGCCCTGGCATTCCAAGTAGAGAGAGGCCCAATCAGCTCCCCACTAAATACTGACTTTCTATGGCATCTTATGGCAGCCCTTCTGGCATTTGCCAGAACCCACAGATTGCCGGTCCAGGCCTGGTTGCTGTAAAACGACCTGATGTATCCTTGTTTAAGTTAGTTGAAATAACATTCTACTTTTGATAAATTTATCTGTAGATAAAACTTTAAATATCTCACGCCATAACATTTTAGCCATGCTACATGAGATGTCTTTGTGTGTATGTGCGTTAGACAGAAGAGAGAGGAAAAGAGAGAATAGACAGATAAAGAGACAGAGAACGGTACACTGAAGGTTATTGAGAAAGAGAGACTATAGGATAAATGGGCAACTTACAGAAGGCTAAAAAGGAAATGAGAAGGTAGAGGAGGTATGGGAAGAGGTGTAAGAAACAACAAGAGATGTGTAACGGTTGGCACCCTAACTCTAGAACCAATGCCAAGCACCCTGGTCTCGGCTCGTGCTTCCGCCTGCAGCAGCCGCCTTTGGCCTGGGGAAGAGCCCTCGGCTACTCAGATGCCGCCAGGTCTTAAAATGAGAGGTGCAAGGCGAGGGGTTCTAAACAGGCTGAGGGGCACAACTGTAGGCAGAGTCTTTGGGCTGAAGGTCACAATACAAGGCGTTAGGCAGAATCGTAGTCACATCAGGCCGGGTCAGGGCAGGCAGAGAATAATCGTAGTCAGGCAGTCAAGGGTCAAACCAGGTAGTCAATCAGAGGGTTAAGCAGAATCAGAGTCGGTAATCAGGCAAGGGTCAAGTTTCAGAAGGTAGAATAGTCAGAGCCAGGCAGGGTCAAAAACAGGAACAGGATCAGAATCAAATAGCTTACGCTCAAAACACCACAAGGATAAACCTATAACGGGCGAAGTACTGAAGCCAGAATAAGCCTTATATAGGGGTTTGAATTTTGCGCCAAAACGTGCCTTTGAGCGTCTTTTTAGCAAGACGCGGGCGCTTGCTAAGATGCATTCTATGCCTTCGGTAATTGAAGTAACACCACAGCATATATACATCTCATTGAGGTACGATTTGTGGCCCTGTTGCTTCTCCCAGAAGCCTGTAAAGTTGTAGCTGAGAGTTTTAGTCCATCAACTTAAGGAAAGCAAAATATTAGTCATGTAATTGTAGCATAATTATTGATCATACAGCTACTTGTATGTGTTAATACCATGAGCACAATGTCTTGGAAATATACATCGGGTCAGAATGGAATAATATCTGCTTTCATTAAATCAAAAATGGTCTTTATTTTGCATTTAAAATGCACCTGTATTAACTCATTACCCCAGTAGAAAAATCACAAATGGTTTGCCGCACCCTGAAACAGAAAACAGATTGATGTGAGACAAGTCCGATTTTCTGGTCCTACATGTTCACAATCCACATAGATTTGGGTTATTTTCAACAAAGAAAGGGAGGCAAATGGATCAGTCTCATACTGTAAGTGCAGTACATGTTGAGTCCATTCTCACTCTGCCCATTGAGCCTTAAAGGGGACCTGTCATCCAGACATAAAAAGTTGTATAATAAAAGTAGTTTTCAAATTAAAGGGATACTGTCAGGGGAAAACAAGTTTTTTTTCAAAACGCATCAGTTAATAGTGCTGCTCCAGCAGAATTCTGCACTGAAATCTGTTTTTCAAAAAAGCAAACAGATTTTTTTATATTTAATTTTAAAATCTGACATTGGGCTATGTTGTCAGTTTCTCAGGTGCCCCCAGTCACGTGACTCATGATAAACTCTGATAAACTTCAGTCATTTTTTACTGCTGTACTGCAAGTTGGACTGATATCACCCCCTCCCTTTCCCCCCAGCAGCCTAACAACAGAACAATGGGAAGGTAACCAGATAACAGCTCCCTAACACAAGATAACAGCTGCCTGGTAGATCTAAGAACAGCACTCAATAGTAAAATCCAGGTCCCACTGAGACACATTCAGTTACATTGAGAAGGAGAAACAACAGCCTGCCAGAAAGCAGTTCCATCCTACTGGATAAAGTAGTTCTCTCCTATATAGAATTGTTAACCATGCATAAAAATGTTTAGTTATAATGGGAGTTACAGCCGTAGTTGGATGTTCCTCCCAACTCAATCCAGTACTTTAACAACATTAATTTCTTCTGTATCCTCAGTAGCTGGTTCCTTTGTAAAGAGTTGCAAATTGAATTATTATTATTATATGGCGGCTACAGTGGGCTTTATGCATTACTGTGTGGTTTTTACATTCTCCATAAAGTCTAACCCCCTAATGGGATATAGATTTCTGATCTGCATGTGTTGGCATACGTTCAGACTCGTATTATCTTTCTTCAATTTGTTGCTGCTCTGAATCTTTTTCAGCTAAGTAGCTCATCTGGGGGTAAGGAATAGATGTATGTGTTGATGGTAGGTCTTTGTATCAACGGTCAGATCTTTCCTGATAGCAAGTGACCGATTGTGATGTGTGGCCTCCTATAAGCATAACTGAGACAATAGTTTATCATTTTCTGTCCTTGTTTTTGTTGTTTGCACACCTCCCTGGAACTTTTTGTTTTGCTCCTGGAGTTCTACATTGAAGGTCAGATTATGTCTATAGTTTGGTGAAGAATTTTAATAAATTGTTCTGTATAGTCCCCTCTGTAAGGCTACTCACCGTTGTTTGGAAGGGATGTCTGGCCCTGTCGGTCCCTGCAGGCAAGTAGTTGGTCGCAGTCGCTGGCGAAAGCGCGCCTGTGCGTCTGTGCGCGAGCATGCGCCATGATGCGCATGCGCGCATGCGTACGTTCGTTGCATCGCCCTGCGTTTCTGCGCATGCGAGTTCACGCTAGGCCTATATCAACTCAGTTAACATACAAACAAATTGCTAGGTTATCTTAGTTCATTTCCAAGAGACCCCAGCATTATATATTTGATCTCCTGCTGTTGACCTGACTATTCCTGACTCACTTGACTCAATTACCTCCTACTTGTGAGATATACATATTAGGACAAATGAAACAGACTTTCTGTTCTTTAGGGTGGTTGAAAATCCCTGCAATTCATATTTTAAATCTCTTGGACCGCAGACACAACATCCCAATATGCATTTCCTGTATGTCGCACCAAATCGGCTGCCTCCGCAATTTCTTCTCTCTTATGTGCATCGCATTTTAATGTCTCTAGGTCGCCGATTATGAGAGAGGAAGGTTATGTGCTATGCTGGGAAACAAATTGGCCCTGTACCTTGTAAAGTGCTTAAAGGTGCAGTTCCACTGCCATTTATTTTTTGCATTATTGCTCTTTTTTTGTTTTTTAACAATTTTCTCTTCTTTGCACTCCGGTAGGTTGTTGTCAGATCGACTCCAGCCTGTTTTCTTTGGATATGAAAATGCATACATAACTAGCCCCCGATGAAAAGCGAGCTATGTGCAGTAATTTTAGCTAATGTTCTCTTGCTCTAGGAGGCTTTTATTAACTGTAAGCTGTATTATTCCATAAAGAGTCAGTTTGTGGAACTATAGCACATTATCTGCCTTACAAAGACAACAGTGTGTTTATAAGCAATTTTTCGCACATTTATTTACTCTTAAATAGACAGAAAAGCTTGTTGGTGCAGGTTATTGTGCATGTTTGCCTGTATATATATATATGAGTGAGAGGTGCGACACTCAACGGACAAAACTATTTGAAAACATTCTTTACTGAAAGTATCTGAACACCCAACCTAAGATCCCATGTCCTCTGATTCAACCCTTATCACCAAGTTCCCAACTGTCTTTGGAAGTATAGATTGCATGGTGGAGCAGCCACACAACCATTGTTGTAAATGACCCGGAATTTGGGATCTACGGCAGTGGCGCTCTTGAGTGAAGAACTGCGCTTTACCGCCTGGCACATGAGATGAACAAGTCTTGGTTTGGCAGATGACAGTCAGAGCTGTGGAGTCAGTATATAAAGCCTTCTACTCCGACTCCTCCGTTTATTGTACCTCCAACTGACAAGAATACCAAAAAAAAAACAAACAGTAACTGAACCAGAACACCAAAAACTTAAAGTGAATTCAAATATCATGTACTATTTCCCTGCACTGGAAAACTAGCTTGTTTACTTCAGAAAAACTTTAATAGTTTATTTAAATAAACTGCCATTCTATACCTGTTAGATCATTGCTGTCTGCCGGAATATATAAAACAGGGAGCAAAGTTTGCCGGTGGAGGGACAATGGTCTTAGGGCACTTTGTGCCAGTGATGGAGTTGTAACGTTTCAGGTCTGTTTTTTAAATTGCTGAGATGGGAGTGGTGGAACTTCACTGGCCTATTCAAAACCCTGACCTTGACTCAACTAAGGACCTGTCTGAGGAACTGGAGCTCTAATTATGAGACTGACCTTATTGGCCAACGTCCGTGCACAACTAATGTCTTTGTGGATGAATGGAATAAACAATGTTCCAGGGCTTACCAAAAAGCCTTCCCATATTGGGCAGGTAGGTGTTTGGATTTTGGCCTTGAATGTAACAGCTAAAGCACTGGCCGATGAGTTCTTTATAACATTGGATACATTTTGGCCTATAAACCCAACTGGTTGTAGTTTAAATTGTGATAAGATATATAATCATATTCTACTGTATTTAAGGTATACCGCACACCATGGACTTTTAAACTATTGGAATTATGTGTAGCGGGATCAATTTAATGTGACTAGTTTACTCATTGCAGAACCCAAATACAGTTGTGTTGGTGGTACTACCAGCTAAGTATACTAGTTGCATTTGGTTTACCTTTAATTGAGGAATACTGTGATTATCTTCTCTGGAATACTGTGACTATCTTCTCTAGGGCCTATTAGGGACACCAACCTGCCTTTTTGTTGAGACTAATTTAACATTAGTAAGTTTCCCCAGAAAGTGGGCCATAGTGAGCAGGTATGTAATCTGCCTGAGGCCTCTAAAGCCAGACCAGAGTGAATGAAGCAAGGTCTTCTGGAGATACAGTTATGTTATATCTAGCAATACCCAGCCTACAATGTAGCAGAATTTATTGTTGTCTGGAGGGCAAGATTTGTCTTGTAATATTTATGAATGCATGGATCTTATATTCATTTTCTGTCATTTTGCCTTGACCAGTATTCGTCGCCATGACTGGCCTTTAAGGGCTTCTTCTGAGTTTCTTGGAGCAAGTCGCATAAGACCATTAATGAGGATTCTGATTTCACTACAATTTTAACTGTTGGCCCAGGGCTTTTTGCATTAACGTCATGTCCAATTTCTCTACTTGTAGAAATATTGGAAACAATATACTTGACATGTTGATCTTGTTTCGCATACACGCAAGTACATTCTTATATACAGCAGAAAGTATTGGTTATTAAGGCAAATATTAGGAGGAAATATTCTGCTGACGTCCCTGTAACATCACCGTAAGCTTCATCATAAACCATTGGTATTGGGTGTTCAGGATTGTCCTGGGGCTCCGCTGGATGTCCTTATATCATAAAGTCAATGCAGCTTCCCAACATCCCCTTGTGTCACACATAGGCTGTAGCGTTGCTCAAGTGGGGGATGCATTTTGTAATGATTCTTGCAAGAGAACCATATTTTTTCAATAATTTCACTGGGTGTGCATTTTAGTTTTAAAGGAAGAGGTTAATAATCAACTACTTCAGCTGGAAGACAGTGGGCCAGCCTATTATTTAGCTTTTGTTGCATGCTGGGAGTGCATTTATTTTACATGAAACCATTGCATGTTAAGAGGAGAGAAGCTGATGGAGGGGTCAGACAGCAGGTCCACTCTGTTCCGTGGCCCGATGGCTGAACCCACTGCTAGCCTCATTACATCTCTTTAGATTCCTCCGTCAGCAGGACACATTATGTTTTCTGCTATTCTTGTGCGTTGCCTGCAAGGACACAGAACATCTAAGTATAGTGCTAAGTACAGTGCTGCATATTTATTACACGCACAGAAATGTAGAGGCATGAATTGGTGCAAACGTGTCAGGGCTTTTTGGTTCAGCTGCAGGGCTTTAAAGGATAAGTAAACCTTTAAAATAAGTGAATGTAAAATTGAGAGTGGAATTCTAAGAACTTTTTCAATTTACATTTATTATTTATTTTCTTTTTATTCCAAGATATTAAGGGATACATGTACTGTTAATATGAATGGATTTTGTTACAACAGCGCCACCTGCTGGTCAGTTTCCCACCAGTCTGACCAGCAAGTAGTCAAGGAAGTTGTCAGGAGAAAGAAAGAGGCTGATGTTCTTCTGCTTAGGAATAAAATTAAAAACCTTTCTCACATCTTTCCTAAGCAGAAGAACATCAGCCATCAGACCAAAAACAAGGTACCAGTTCTACTATCAAAATTAAAAGAGATGCCCATACTGGTGAAGGTTCTGTTATTTAGAGCTTATTCTCAGCACACTGTCGTTTTTAGGCAATTTGTATGATTTTTGGGCACTTTATTTTGCATTTGCCACAGATTTTAATGTAACACGGAGCCGCGCTTGCCTAGCAACTGGCACTTTGTTTCCAAACGGCGAATTACAGATTATAGAATACACAATTCATGCTGATTTAGTACAGCGGCAGTTTGAAGAGTTTGTTCTTAGAAGAGCGTATGCCCCGTCGCCCAGAATGATAAGTGCATCTTATCATAATACATACTGTATTTATGACGATTCCCAATCCCACAGATGACGGGGAGAGAGATGATAAAGCCTTTCCGTTCTAATTGCATGTGAGAATGTTGATTGTATGCAATTTCTCAATCACCATTTTCTTGCAGAGCGAGAGGAAAACACAAAAATACTGTACTGGACTTGGTCTGCAGCCTATGATGGGTGGGATTTGTGTGTTGTTCTTTATCATTAGGTTCTCACATATAGAGAAAGGGATTATCTTTGTGAGAGAGTATATGTAGTGCTGGCTAGTGATGGGCGAATTTACTCGCCAGGCGCGAATTTGCGGCGAATTTGCGTGATTTGCCGCCAGCGAATAAATTCGCAAAACGCCCACGAAAATTAGCGGTAAAATTTTTTTTCGGAAAAACGGGCGACGGCGTCAAAAACGGGCGCCGGCGTAAAAAACGGCCATCGGCATCAAAAAACGGGCACCGGTGTCAAAAACGGGCACCGGCGCCGTTTCGAGAATTTTCCGCCGTTTCGCGACATTCGCTCGAAATTCGCCCATCACTAGTGCTGGCTTGTTAGCAGGGGCCACTGCTCTGGGCAGGAACTAGGGGTAGGCAGAAGCGGCACATGCATTGGGTGCAATGATTGGAGGGTGCTGGGATTGGAGGGTGCTGGGATGGCAGGGTGCCCTTAGCTGTTGGCCTGGCAATGGTTCTACAGCTTTATTTATGACTTTGGGAAACAATGTGTGCTTTTCCACCATACAGATAGTTGGGTTGAAGAGAAATGAAATGTGCTTTTTTTGGCTGTGTATGCAATAGTTGGAAGAAGATAGCCATGTAAACCCAATCTGGTGTCCTGGGCCTAAAAGGAGATTCATACTCAAACAATTAATTTGTTTAACATGGTGCTCCGAGCCCTTTTTAAATTTACATTAATTTGCTATTTATAGTTTCTGAGATATTAGAGGTTTTAAACTTCTAATAGTAGACTTTTATCTCAACAGCTCTTTTTGAAGATGGGATTATCAGCAACCCCGAATTTGTATACCCCTTGTACAGACAGTTAATTCTGGGATTGCTGGCTTGCTGACCTTCAGAGACTGCTGTTGAGCCAAAAAGCCTGTTATCGGCAGTCTAAAACTGCAAAAACAATATCTCAGAACCACCAAAAATAGTAAATTGCAAAAGTGTTCTGAAGTCCCACTGATCAATTTTCATAAATTCATTGTTTAGGATTAGATCCCCTTTATGTGCAAGTAATGGAAAGGGTAAATATGGCTTTATTGTCTTCTTTAAGGGACAGTTTAAACACAGTTAGTGGGTTTGCTCATGAAACAGGAGACATATTTATACTCAATATACATTTTTATACTGTCCTCTTACAATTTCTTAAAGCTAGAGAAGAATAAAGCAGGGTAGTGTGGGCCGCCGCTCAGAAAGATTGAGAGCCCCAGAATACAAATATATCTCACATACTGTACATAATACATGTATTTATAAATGATTCCTTAATCAGAATATTCTGAGACTGAAGGCAAATGCTCATTCTAAGCTTGCCCTGTTAAAGGGGTCAGTAGAAAATCTCCATGCTGCAACTCTAGGCTGAGATCTCAGTTATTAGAGATTTAGAAAGAATGCTTATTATCTTATCTCCCTGAGAAGGCCAATAAGATAGGGGGTGAAAACTTAGTTGCTGCATAATATTGGACTATTAAACCAACATTTCCTTATCTGTAATTGTAAACTTAATATGAGCTAAGTGGGGCTCTGACAAATGGTTGGACCTGCAAGGGTTCTTGGACTGGATAAATCTGACAACCACTTGCCCCAAAACAGGACATACATAGTAAAAAAAATCCTCAGTATAGTAGAAAATGCTCTTGCGTCCCTTAGTTCTCTTGCACTTCTCTTTGCCTCCAACACTTATCTTTTTATCTCTCCAGCAGTGTCAGACTGGCCCACCAGGAATACCAGGAAAACTCCCGGTGGGCCCAGGTGTCAGTGGGCCTCTTGCTTCTAACCATTTGGCCTATTTTATGGTCATTCCCTATTTTTTTATGGGAAAAATGTGTAATAATGGGAGAATATAGTAAGTAGATATAAAAGACTAGGAGAATAAAGAGGTTGAGTGAAGAGAGGAGGAATAATAGTTGGGTAACTGGGCCCATGGTCTAAGGTTTTTTCGTGGTCCCCTGGCATCCCAGTCCGACACTGCTCTCCAGTCCAGCACAGAACCAAAATTTGAAACTTTGACACAACCCAGAGCCGCAACCTGCATTTTTACTCGCTACCTGACCTGGACCTGCAACTGCCTTATCTGCAACCCGCTGACCTTAAACAGGAAGTGCTGCAAACTGGAAGTAACATCATCAGAAGTGGGCAGGGCAGAAAAAATTATCTTAAAGAAAGATTCAAGTAGTAAAATGTAGATATAACATAAGATAAGAAATAGGAATAAGACCTGCAACCCAACCAGTGACCCGTATCAATACTCGCACCTGAAAATCCAACCTACAACCTGCAGGGAACAATCATTGTTTGCATTTACCCATGGGTACCCAACCCGCTGCAGGACTCTACTGTGCTACACTGTTTGGTTTACTAATGGCTACATTCTGTTAATAGACTTCACTATTAGTAAAGCCTGAGTAGTAAAGCCTTTTCAACCAGTTAAACCTTTCACAAAATGAATGAGTCTGGCATTAGCCCCCCCAATGTGTGCACGGCAGTGAGAGGTGCTGTTGGGTATGCAGCACAAACTCTAGAAGTTTATAGGGGATACCGTATATACTCGAGTATAAGCCGTCCCGAGTATAAGCCGAGGTACCTAATTTTACCTCCAAAAACTGGGAAAGCTTATTGACTCGAGTATAAGCCGAGGGGGGCTGAAAAACTCGGCTTATACTTGAGTATATACGGTATATAAAAACACAACTTCCAATATACATGGCTAACTTGATTTATTTTGGAGGCCTTTGATTGATTACACTGTATACATGCTCCTCTCAGGGCCAATGGCAGCTCAGTATGTGCTTCTGGGAAATGCTAGAGGACTTTCTCTGTGCAGACAAGAGAGTTGCGGATGACGGAGCCAGATCTCTGCAGTGGCTCTTACGTCGCAGCCTCGAGGGCCAAATTACAGTCCTAAGAAAATGTAGAACGGCAGCCAAAATTAACGAGCCCTGCAAATATTATTTTACATCCATTTTTCTCCTAAATAGATAACTACTGAAGGATTCCATAATGAAGTATGTGATCAGAAATTTGAAAGGCAAAGCGAGGGTGATTGAGAATGGCAAGAGTTTGCTTTTATGAAACAAGGGGAAGGGACGGCTTTGTTTCTGCAGCGACTGAGCGATGAACCTTTCAACTGCCATGTGCCCCAAATAAATAAGAACAGACTAACTAGAAATACCACCGGGTTGTGTACAGGTATAGGATCCGTTATATGGAAATCCGTTATCCAGAAAGCTCTGAATTACAGGAAACCCATCTCCCATAGACTCCACATTAATGAAATTATTAACATTTTTTTTTAAAATGATTTCCTTTATTTCTAGGGATGCACCGAACCCACTATTTGGGATTCGGTCGAATCCCCGAATCCTTGGTGAAAGATTCGGCCGAATACCGAACTGAATCCAAATCCTAATTTGCATATGCAAATTAGGGTCAGGAAAGGAAAAAGTGGAAAAAATCCTTCTTTTGTGACGAAAAGTCATGTGATTTTCTTACCCGCCCCTAATTTACATATTCAAATTAGGATTCGGATTCAAATAATTCAAATAAATAAGAACAGACTAACTAGAAATACCACAGGGTTGTGTACAGGTATAGGATCCGTTATATGAAAATCCGTTATCCAGAAAGCTCTGAATTACAGGAAACCCATCTCCCATAGACTCCACATTAATGAAATTATTAACATTTTTTTTTAAAATGATTTCCTTTATTTCTAGGGATGCACCGAACCCACTATTTGGGATTCGGTCGAATCCCCGAATCCTTGGTGAAAGATTCGGCCGAATACCGAACTGAATCCAAATCCTAATTTGCATATGCAAATTAGGGGCAGGAAAGGAAAAAGTGGAAAAATCCTTCTTTTGTGACGAAAAGTCATGTGATTTTCTTACCCGTCCCTAATTTACATATGCAAATTAGGATTCGGATTCGGTTCAGCCAGGCACAAGGATTCGAACCGAATCCTGGATTCAGTGCGTCCCTATTTATTTCTGTAATAATAACAAAGTGTCTTGTACTTGATCCCAATTAAGATATAACTAATCCTTATTGGAAGCAAAACAATCCTTTTGGATCATTAAGTGACTTTTTAATATGGTGATCCAAATTACAGAAAGATTCCCTAATCCAGAAAACCCTATGTACTGAGCATTCTGATTAACAGGTTCCATACCTGTACTAATACTGAGTAACAGTAATCAAAACAGCAAGGGTTACTGTGGGTCTCTTGCTAGTGACATTTATGTACAGATTCATGAGTAGACGCTGGTACCTAAAAACTTGCAGGTGCTCTCAATGGGAATTGACCTGTGATGATCCTCAAAGCTTGACTCTGTTTGGCAGCAGAGCTCACACGTCTTAAAGCCTCACAAACTTTCTAATCACAACCTGAAGAGCATTTACTTGGAATGATAACTCGAGCACTGTATCAATCATTGCTCTATATATTTTACTGCTAGCAAACGGACATATTTTGTTCTTTGTATGTCGCCTTTCTTACCTTTTACTTTATGGAGTCATGGGAAATCAGATTCTTAGTCCTTAAAGTAGAACTCCAGTCACTCCTAACAAAATCCAACATGGGAAACTCATGTGGCAACATTGAAGGCCTGGATCATTATTAACATAGAGATGTTTAAAGAAACAGTAACATCAACAATTAAAATTGTTTAAAGTAATAAAAATATAATGCAGTGTTGCCCTGCACTGGTAAAACTGCTGTGTTTGCTTCAGAAACACTACTATAGTTTATATAAACAAGCTGCTGTGGTGCCATGGGGACAGCCATTCAAGCACAGGATACACAGTAGATAACAGATAAGTACTACTATAGTTTATATAAACAAGCTGTTGTGTAGCCATGGGGGCAGCCATTCAAGCACAGGATACACAGTAGATAACAGATAAGTACTACTATAGTTTATATAAACAAGCTGCTGTGTAGCCATGGAGGCAGCCATTCAAGCACAGGATACACAGTAGATAACAGATAAGTACTACTATAGTTTATATAAACAAGCTGCTGTGTAGCCATGGGGACAGCCATTCAAGCACAGGATACACAGTAGATAACAGATAAGTACTACTATAGTTTATATAAACAAGCTGTTGTGTAGCCATGGGGGCAGCCATTCAAGCACAGGATACACAGTAGATAACAGATAAGTACTACTATAGTTTATATAAACAAGCTGCTGTGTAGCCATGGAGGCAGCCATTCAAGCACAGGATACACAGTAGATAACAGATAAGTACTACTATAGTTTATATAAACAAGCTGCTGTGTAGCCATGGGGGCAGCCATTCAAGCACAGGATACACAGTAGATAACAGATAAGTACTAATATAGTTTATATAAACAAGCTGCTGTGTAGCCATGGGGGCAGCCATTCAAGCACAGGATACACAGTAGATAACAGATAAGTACTACTATAGTTTGTATATATAAACAAGCTGCTAAGGAGCGTGAGAGTATTCCTTTCCTGTGGATGAACGCTAACTGCTTTCATGTCTCTGACTTCAAAGGCAGCAGATTAGGGATCCTTTTATCTGAATGAAACTGTCAGCTGGGGATGGTGACAGAATGGGAATGTCAGCTCTCTGGCCTTAGGTCTCTCTTCTCTCCCACCTCCTACCTCCCTCCCCTCTTCTCACTGCTTTGCAGCTTCAATGGCAGATTGTATTGGCATGGTAGTCCCAGTCCTTATCGCCTTAGTACTAAATATGCCCATATGTACGGAGTACCAGAGCATGTAGTAAAGTAAACCCCGCGTGTAATACTGCTCAGCACCCTTTGCGCCAAAATAATACCCTGTTTGAGCAGCACAGCATTTTTTGTACTAAAATATGTACTACACAGTATACTTTGTATGGAATAATACAACACAGCACCATTTGTGCTAAAATTTAGATTGTAAGCTCTTATGAGCAGGACCCTCTGATCCTGCATTTATTCTGTAACCCTTGTTTGTGAAATTATTGTACAACCACTGTTGTATATAAATGAATGCAAAGCTCTGAGTAACTCGCTGGCATAATGTGCTCTGCCAGATAATGCAAATTAACTACACAATTAATGCCACGTATTTAAAGATGGTGCCCTTTTCTACCTTGTAGTCTGTTGCCTTCCTAGTTCTCACAGCTGCATCGCCCTTTCACTTGGGCAGATATATTTAGCACAGGGGTGATATACATTACAGCATTTAAAGGGATACTGTCATGGGACAGTATCCCTTTTAAATGAATCAGTTAATAGTGCTGCTCCAGCAGAATTCTGCACTGAAATCCATTTCTCAAAAGAGCAAACAGATTTTTTTATATTCAATTTTGAAATCTGACATGGGGCTAGACATTTTGTCAATTTCCCAGCTGCCCCCAGTCATGTGACTTGTGCTCTGATAAACTTCAATCACTCTTTACTGCTGTACTGCAAGTTGGAGTGATATCACCCCCTCCCTTTCCCCCCCCAGCAGCCAAACAAACCAGATAGCAGCTCCCTAACACAAGATAACAGCTGCCTGGTAGATCTAAGAACAGCACTCAATAGTAAAAATCCATGTCCCACTGAGACACATTCAGTTACATTGAGAAGGAAAAACAGCAGCCTGCCAGAAAGAATTTCTCTCCTAAAGTGCAGGCACAAGTCACATGACTTGGGGCAGCTGGGAAACTGACAATATGTCTAGCCCCATGTCAGATTTCAAAATTGAATATAAAAAAAATCTGTTTGCTCTTTTGAGAAATGGATTTCAATACAGAATTCTGCTGGAGTAGCACTATTAACTGATGCGTTTTGAAAAAAACATGTTTTCCGATGACAGGATCCCTTTAACCTTTCCCCAGACTTCACCAGGAATTCCAGGTTAGTATTGAGCTCGGTGAAACGGACAAAGCAGTAGAAGCAGATCATTTTGTTTCCTCCCCTCATTCTCTGTGTCTGTCTTCTGCTTCCACTGCCGGTGAATCTTCCGGGACTGGATTAAATTGCATTAGATGAGGGGGTTAGACAGACAGCGGAGTGTTCCTGGCCTTGTTAGTGGCTGCCTGGATCTGCCATTAATATTTATAGCCTTGTGTTTATATGAAATCTTAGTTTGACTGCATCTCGCGTGGCCTTTTTCCCCCAGCTGAATCTCCGAACGTGACGAGAATTCCCCCCCCAGATGCTCCACGTCTAGGGAGCCTCATGTCCCCACGGCAAGGGCTTTCCCTCTGTCTGGAATTAAAGATGGATCTTTAGCAAGTTTTCCTCTAGTTATTCCTAGAGCAAACTGAGAGGCTTGAATGTTCTAGTAGAGCCAAGCCATTGACATACCTTGTTGTTAGCCATTCATGAGCCATGGCAACTGCCAAATTCTGATCCACTGTTCCATGTATTGCTCATTAGTAAGCAAAGGCTCTTTATTTTTGTGTTTGCGACAAAACATAGAACAGAGGCCTGATAAATGAACTTGACTGGCTCGATTTTACTCTTTTTTTTTTTTTAAATGCAGTCAAGTATACGATTTTAATATGTATGATGCATTGCTACATTGTAAATGAGGTCAATGCACTAAAGCAAAGGCTGAGCAGTCTCGATCCCCGGAGGCCACAAACAGGCCAGGCTTTTAGAGGTCGCAGATTACCATTCAGTTAACCTAGATGAAAATATAACCAGAACCTGCTGCAGTTTTGTCTTGTGATTGAGTTGTACTATCTCATGTCACAGAAGGTTTAAGGAGGACAACAAATGGGGCTCATTTATCAACACTGGGCAAATTTGCCCATGGGCAGGAACCTACAGCAACCAATCAATGAGTGGCTTTCTTCAGCCAGCTGCAGGTAGAACAATGAATGCAACAATTTAATTGGTTGCCGTGAGTTACTGCCCATGGGCAAATTTGCCCAGTGTTGATAAATGACATTCAAGTCGGCACTACTGTAGGGGGCCGATTCATTAACTTCGAGTGAAGGATTCGAAGGTAAAAAGCTTAGAATTTCAACGTTTTTTTGGGCTACTTCGACCATCGAATGGGCTACTTCGACCTTCGACTACGACTATCGAAGGATTCGAAGTAAAAATCGTTCGACTATTCGACCATTCGATAGTCGAAGTACTGTCTCTTTAAAAAAAAATTCGACCCCCTAGTTCGGCAGCTAAAAGCTACTGAAGTCAATGTTAGCCTATGGGGAAGGTCCTCATAGGCTTGCCTAAGTTTTTTTGATCGAAGGATATTCCTTCGATCGTTGGATTTAAATCCTTCAAATCGTTCAATTAGAAGGATTTAATCGTTCGATCGAAGGAATAATCCTTCGATCGTACGATCGAACTATCTGCGCTAAATCCTTCGACTTCGATATTCGAAGTCGAAGGATTTTAGTTCCTAGTCGAATATCGAGGGTTAATTAACCCTCGATATTCGACCCTTGATGAATCGGCCCCTATGTGTTACTTCTTGCCCCTCGCCTCTTCATCAATGGGGGATTTCAAGCTCTTGGGAAATTCTGTCATTTAATTTATGATCCATAGTCACTTGAGGTTAGAGGAATTTTTCCTCTAAGCATTTTTTACAGATTATTCACACATTCTATGGTACATTCCTAATGGATTTTCATAGTGTGCATTTTTAGGGGAACTGACTTCCGTGATTTAGGGGGTTATTTATTTTTTCTCTCATTGGCCTTTTAAAAGGGTACAACACAATTTATTCGTGGGAATAAAACTTGAATTTTGATTTTGATTAAACCCAGAGGGTGTTAAAAAAAAGTCCAAATACTGTAAAAAAAAAAAAAAAGCACTCAAACTCAGACCTGCCGAGTTCCTGTAGAAGTCAATTTTGGGGTAAATTTACCAAAAAGTGAAGTAAGAGCCACTCTCCATTCATTTCTATAGGATTTTTAAAAGAGTATTTGTCAATGGGTGAAAGTGGATGTTCATCCTTTGATAAATACGCCTTTCAAAATCCCGTAGAAATGAATGGAGAGTGGCGGAATTTCACTCCAGAGGACTGTGGCGATCTCATAACTTCACTTTTTGATAAATATACCCCCAATGAGAGAGGTCCCAAAGATATCCTGATCTGCGATGGGTTTCTGAAAAAGTTGCGGTATTTGGGAATCAAATCCGAAACAGTTTCAGTATTCGGGAGTCAAATCCGAAAAAGTTTCAGTATTTGGGAGTAAAATCCTAAAAAGTTTCAGTATTCGGATGTCAAATCGTAAAAGTCACGGTATTTGGATTTTATTGAGTTTTTTCCAGCAAAGGAACTTTTTCTGGAAAATGTATGATAAATAAGGGGGAAAAATTTGTGCAAGTAGTTTTCAGAAAATGCTGAGAAACTTTCAGATTTTGATAAATAACCCCCTTAATGTGCCAATATCACAAAACATGGTAGAGGAATCATAATACACATAACTGTGCTGTGTCATATTAACAAGACTTCTTCCTTTTTGAATGGGCGCTGTGATAGCCGCCATGTTTATTTTTTTTTTTTACCTCCAATAAGAACGTAAAGCAAGTTGGAAACTTTAGTTAGGGCTACAGGTTCCTGATTATACAGTAACTTCTGTTACTGAAACAAATATACTAATAAGCTAACAATCATTTTTTAGGCGGTGGCCAGTGGGAAAACAATTAAAGGATTATTTTACTGACTAGTGTTTCTATCAGTGATGGGTGAATTTATTTGCCAGGTGCAAATTCACGGCGAATTTGTGCGATTTGCCGCAAGCGAATAAATTCGTGAAACGCCCACGAAAATTCGCCAGCATAAAAAAAATTTTCGCCAGCGTCAGAAAAAAATGGACGCCAGCGTCAAAAACGGGCGCCGGCATCAAAAAAACGGGCACCGGCGTCAAAAACGGGTGCCAGCATCAAAAACTAGACGCCGGCGCCGTTTCGCGAATTTTTCGGCATTTCATGAATTTCGCGCAAAATTCGAGAATTTTTCGGCGAAGCGAAACGGCGCAAATTCGCCCATCACTAGTTTCTATCCCCCACTAAGACCAAGTTGCTTAGTGTAAAGGGATGATTGAAGAGATTTCTTCACATCTTCCCTTATTTGCAGTAGGGATGCACCGAATACACTATTTTGGATTCGGCCGAACCCCTGAATCCTTCGCGAAAGATTCAGCTGAATACCGAACGGAATCCGAATCCTAATTTGCATATGGGGAAATGGGAAGGGGAAAACATTTTTTACTTCTTTGTCTTGTGACAAAAAGTCATGCGATTTGCATATGCAGATCCGGATTTGGTTCGGCAGGGCAGAAGGATTTGTCAGAATCCAAATCCTGCTAAAAAATCCTGAATCCTGGCCGAATCCCGAACTGAATCCTGGATTCGGTGCATCCGTCATTTGCAGTTAATCTAGACCAGTGGTCCCCAACCAGTAACTCCCGAGCCACATGTTGCTCTCCAACCCCTTGAATGTTGCTCGCAGGGGCTTATTTTTGAATTCCTGGTTTGGAGGCAAGTTTTAGTTGCATAAATAAAAAGGTGCACTGCCAAACAGAGCCTCCTGTAGGCTACCAGTCCATAAAGGGGCTGCCAAACAGCCAATCACAGCCCTTATTTGACATCCCCATGGACTTTTTCATGCTTGTGTTGCTCTTCAACTCTTTTTTTACATTTAAATGTGGCTCACGAGTGAAAAAGGTTGGGGACCCCTGATCTAGACCCGCACTCATTTCTGCACTTGGCACAATCCAGAGATCAGACACAGACACTGGCAGAATTGTTGTACCTTGCAGGAACTTCTGAGAAAAAAACCTGAATGAGAATAAAGAGATTGCAGCTGTCGGCTTCAATTTAACATATTTTGAAACATGTTGTAAAATGGTCTATTTCGCAAGATGAAGTTGTCATTGATCACATTTTCGTACTTTGGTTTGGTCAGAGCGAAACAGAAAAATCTGACAGCAGGCTGAAAACGCAACGTGGGATAGATCTCGGAAAGTGACTCGTGATGAGCAAATTTATTCGCCAGGCATGGATTCCGCACTTCCACACCTCAAAATTCTTTCACAAAACTTTCACAAAAAAAACTGGTTGCCTCTTGGCAATATTGCCCATTGACTTTAATGCATTTGGACAAAAAAGTTGCAGAGACAAAAACATCACCGAGACAAAATTGTCAATAAGACCAAAAAGTCGCCATAAGGAAAAAACAATGAATTGACTTTTAGGGGCTGATTCACTATGGGTCGAATATCGTGGGATAATTAACCCTCGATATTCGACTAGGAATTGAAATCCTTCGACTTCGAATATCGAAGTCGAAGGATTTAGCGCAGAAAATTCGGATAATTCCTTCGATCGAACGATAAAATCCTTTGAATCAAATGATTCGAAGGATTTTAATCCTTCGATCAAAAAACGTTAGGCAAGCCTATGGGGACCTTCCCCATAGGCTAACATTGACTTTGGTAGCTTTTATCTGCCAAACTAGGGGGTCGAAGTTTTTTTTAAAGAGACAGTGCTTCACTATCGAATGGCCGAATAGTCGAACGATTTTTAGTTCAAATCCTTCGATTCGAAGTCGTAGTCGAAGGTCGAAGTAGCCCAAAAAAACCTTCGAAATTCGAAGTTTTTTTACTTTGAATCCTTCACTCGAAGTTAGTGAATCAGCCCCTAATTGTCATACGTAAAACTTTTTTTGACACCCATTGACTTCAATGTGTTTCTCCAATTTTTTCGCCATTTCGTGAGTTTCCCGAAGTGAAACAGACAGATTAGATCATCACTAATTAGATGTTTAATATGTAGTTGCTTAAAGGGATACTGTCATGGGGAAAATTTATTTTTCAAAATGAATCAGTTAATAGTGCTACTCCAGCAGAATTCTGCACTGAAATCCATTTCTCAAAAGAGCAAACAGATTTTTTTATATTCAATTTTGAAATCTGACATGGGGCTAGACATTTTGTCAATTTCCCAGCTGCCCCCAGTCATGTGACTTGTGCCTGCACTTTAGGAGAGAAATGCTTTCTGGCAGGCTGCTGTTTTTCCTTCTCAATGTAACTGAATGTGTCTCAGTGGGACCTGGATTTTACTATTGAGTGTTGTTCTTAGATCTACCAGGCAGCTGTTATCTTGTGTTAGGGAGCTGCTATCTGGTTACCTTCCCATTGTTCTTTTGTTTGGCTGCTGGGGGGAAAGGAGGGGGGTGATATCACTCCAACTTGCAGTACAGCAGTAAAGAGTGATTGAAGTTTATCAGAGCACAAGTCACATGACTTGGGGTAGCTGGGAAATTGACAATATGTCTAGCCCCATGTCAGATTTCAAAACTGAATATAAAAAAATCAGTTTGCTCTTTTGAGAAATGGATTTCAGTGCAGAATTCTGCTGGAGCAGCACTATTAACTGATTCATTTTTTTCCCATGACAGTATCTGTTCAGGTATAGGCTGTATGACCAACCTAATGACACAAGTGATACACTAAGGGGATTGTCCACTTTCCTCCGCAGGTGTTTTTTAGAAGAAGAGAAGGAAAGCAGATCTGCCCATAGCTCCATTGATGGGGGGATTAACCTATGGGGAGCTGCATAGAGTGGATATTGGCTGTATGCTAAAGGGTTAATGGCAAGAGACTACAGACTTGTTGGCTGGAATGGCCTCCCAGTGATTATAATGGTAGCTTACCGTATATACTCGAGTATAAGCCGTCCCGAGCCGAGGTACCTAATTTTACCTCCAAAAACTGGGAAAGCTTATTGACTCGAGTATAAGCCTAGGGTGAGAAATGCAGCAGCTTCTGGTAAGTTTCAATCAAAAAATTTAGGGTTTCTGCTCCCATTGGAGGTGCCGGCGTCTCGTTTTTGGATGCCGACGACCATTCTTGGATGCCGGCGAATATTCTTGGAGACTATTCTTGGACGCCGGCGACTATTCCTGGACGCCGGCGACTTTTCTTAGGCGCCGGCGACTATTCTTAGGCGCCGGCGACCGTTTTTGCGCTTGACCCGAGTATAAGCCGAGGTAGAGATTTTCAGCATATTTTGGGGGCTGAAAAACTCGACTTAAACTCGAGTATATACGGTACTCCACTCCTTCAGACTCCTGATTACAATTCCGGAAGAGAGCCGATTCCCTAAGCCCTTGTTTCTCATTCCGCTCTCGCTTCTCCTTTTCCCTCCACCGCTTCCTCCCGTAATCACCCCCCTCGCTGTCTCGTTCCTTCTTGTTGTTTAATATTTATTTTAGTTACGGTTATGAATCTCTATAAAGTATTAACACGTGCGCCCCTTGGAAAAGAAAAGGGAAATGAGACAGACAAAACAAAAAATAAAAAAAATATTATTCCGGAGAAGCCTGGAGACCTGTAAGGTGGATTCCCTGAGGCTTTTCTGCTGCGAGTGTTTGTCAGACAAATTCCTGGCCCTGTTGTGTAGGACTCTGCGCTCTTGTTGGGGCAACTACAGTCGGCTTTGTGTTTCACGGTGGGCCCACGGCGCTAGTGAGAACACAAATGTCTATTTTGTATTTATTCTTCCAAGGTGAATAATAAAGTGGCGTGTTCTCCAAAGTTGCCAAACAGCAATGATAACGAAGTGTGTAATTAATTATGTGTTCATCACACTTGGAGCTGTTGCTGGCACAATGCTGCAGGTCATGATTTGGATTTTAGTCATTATCCCAAAATAGGAATCGCATTAAAATATAGAGTGCATCATTATTTCTGCTGTTTCATTTGCTTTTAGGCTCAATCAACTAATGGTAGGGACCTGAGGGATATGCTGTGTCCTGAACTTTGCCCTATTCTTTTTAGGGTAAGACCAATCTAATACCAAATATATACAGGTGCTGCCAACTTAAATTCCTATTTCCTTCAGCGCCTCCCTTAGGAATCTTACACCCGGCCGTTTTTACCTGCGCACCCGTGCATTGCGCTTTCTTCCGTTCAGCCGCAGGGGAGCGCAGGAGTAGACGCACTCAGTTATTTTGAAGGGGCTGTACTCACACAGACGCATCTCAGTACCAAACGCAGGTGAAATGCAACATGCTGTGTCTCAACCTATGTTTGGCGTCTTCATGCGTCTGTGTGAGTACAACCCCCTTCACAATAATTGAGTGCATCTATTCCTGCGCTCCCCTGCGGCTGAATGGAAGAAAGGACAACGCAGGAGTGCGCAGGTAAAAACGGCCGTGTGTAAGAGCCCTTAATCATTTATATTTGCCAATTAAATATTTATAATTCAGACGCTCAGGAAATTTAAGATGTGGTTCAGGTGCAACTGCCCCAAACACGCCGCTTACTTTATCTTTTATGCAGTTTAAAGCCAGAGTCGCTCAACACTCTACTTTGGTGGTCCGGGTTTCTGCACCCCAAACCCGAAGCTTGGGGAAAATACTTTACATCAACATTCCACGTTGGACGCGCACTCCAGAAACTCATCGGATGTGGTGTGGGGTAAAAGAAAAGCTTTATTTTACATCGAGTAATTAAACACCTTATGCGTTTCGTGTGTCTCCACGTGTAATGATGGGTAATCATGAGACCAATGTATTAATCTACAGTAATTGATTGTTGGACCTGGGAAAGGACAAGGACTGCTGCCCCTCCATGAGGTGGTGGGTTTATATTGGGTACGGTCCAGGGACGACAAATGCCAGAGGGAATGCTGTAAGATGTCATAGACAGTCCCCACTATTGTGGGGGAGGGGCTGTTTTTGTGGCTTCAGAATTTTGGATTGGGTGGTTTGAGGATTTTTTTTTGAGGACTGGATATGGGTTGAAACTCACCAACTGCTCTGCATTCACAGATTTTAAAAGAGCACAGAATACATAATTATAAACATATAAGAGAAATTGATCTTATAGCTCACGGCATGTATTAAAGACAAAATACATACTCTAGTAACTCTATAGTTTGTTTTACCCTTTACCTTTCTAGAAATAGCCAATAAAACATGTCCATAAACGTGAGTATCCCATGCCAAAATAAATGTTTCCTTTTAATTACTTTTCATCTTGCTATTTATAATTTATTTTATTCCGTTATATACTTTTAACCCAACCCATACCTTACACATATTCATATTTGATTAGCAGATTGTGCAGAAAAGTTGCTCTTTAGACATCCTAGGAAAATGGCACTGCTGCAAAGACTCCAGGTATCAATGGAACAAGACCTACAGTACTGCCTTCTAAATAAGCAATAAAGACTTGAAGCAAATTGGCTCCATAGATTGCATAAGGTCACGGCATCACCAGAAGGAATCCATGGCAGTAATTATCAGAATAACAGTGTTTAAAGGGACAGTATGGGCTTATAGACATTTAGGGGCCGATTCACTAACTTTGAGTGAAGGATTCGAAGTGAAAAAACTTCAAATTTCGAAGTGTTTTTTGGGCTACTTCGACCATCGAATGGGCTAGTACGACCTTCGACTACGACTTCGACTTCGAATCGAAGGATTCGAACTAAAAATCGTTCGACTATTCAACCATTCGATAGTCGAAGTACTGTCTCTTTAAGAAAAAACTTCGACCCCCTAGTTCGCCATCTAAAAGCTACCGAAGTCAATGTTAGCCTATGGGGAAGGTCCCCATAGGCTTTCCTAAGTTTTTTTGATCGAAGGATATTCCTTCGATCGTTGGATTAAAATCCTTCGTATCGTTCGATTCGAAGGATTTTATCGTTCGATTGAAGTAATAATCCTTCGATCGTTCGATTGCACTATTTGCAAGTCGAAGGATTTTAATTCCCAGTCGAATATTGAGGGTTAATTAACCCTCGATATTTGACCCTTTGTGAATCGGCCCCTAATTCAACATGAAAAATGCATTCTACCTGTTCTTTGTCTGTTGGGAAAAAACCCCCCAAATCTTTCCTTTGTATTGGGGTGTGTATGAGGCCTTCCCAATAACCCGCTCAACAGATATCTATAAATAGGGAATTTATCAAGGTGTGTTTTATTTTACACCGTGCAATCGTCAGATTTGCCGTCGTATTTTACACTGCTTTAGACCTTTATAAGTGAATTCTGGCAGAAAAAAAAAAATCACGCCATTTTATGCCTTTTTATATGCCGAAGCCTAGCGATGTGTGACAAGTTTTTATTCCGTTTTTCGCACTACATAATTATTCTGCCCCTAGGTGTATACTATAAATATTTTAAATGCAGAGTGAAACTTATTGGGATTAAATAAAAAAAACAATATATATAGTATCTCTTTATAGGAGAAATATAGGTATAACCAATGGGCGGGCAAAAGTTTGGCACCTTTGTAGTATCCTCATTGCCATCTGCTTTGGCGTCTTCCGTCGTCTTGTTGTAATTTCCGGGCAGGGATCTACTCCTGTTTGGGTCTGGAGAAAAGAAGACAGAAGACGATTGAATGAGTTTCTACAGAAATAAGCGTAATAAAAGAAAAACTGGCACTCAGAGCTCGATGCATGCGGGCAAAGCCCTGCGTGTTTATTACAATGTAACGTTTCGGGGGCGGGACCCTTCGTCAGACGAAGGGGCCCGCCCCCGAAACGTTACATTGTAATAAACACGCAGGGCTTTGCCCGCATGCATCGAGCTCTGAGTGCCAGTTTTTCTTTTATTACGCTGACTACAATTGGGGTTGCCGATCCCTTCTGACTGTGCACCGGGCCAACTTATGCTGGAGAGGCCAGGGTGTGCTGGTGGGTTCTGGAAATTTCTACAGAAATACCCAAGGACCTAGTTATATACTTCTTAAAGGGGAACTATCACAAAAATGAAAATTTTATATACACCGTATATACTCGAGTATAAGCCGTCCCGAGTATAAGCCGAGGTACCTAATTTTACCTCCAAAAACTGGGAAAGCTTATTGACTCGAGTATAAGCCGAGGGAGAGAAATGCAGCAGCTTCTGGTAAGTTTCAATAAAAAAATTGAGGGTTTCTGCTCCCATTGGAGGTGCCGGCGTCTCGTTTTTGGATGCCGGCGACCATTCTTGGAAGCCGGCGAATATTCTTGGAGACTATTCTTGGGCGCCGGCGACTATTCTTAGACGCCGGCGACCGTTTTTGCGCTTGACCTGAGTATAAGCCGAGGTAGAGTTTTTCAGCATATTTTGGGGGCTGAAAAACTCGGCTTATACTCGAGTATATACGGTATGCTTCTTTATACTGAATGTTTCTCTTCATTCTGTCTTCATGCAGCAGTTGGGTGTCAGATATTCACTGACAGTTAGATCCAATATAGCTTATACGGGCGCTCCTTTCCTAGCAGATGTATTAGAGCTCACTCAAATAACTGATTCCAGTACAAACAAAATCTAACAAAATAACTGCCTTTTGCACAAATCCTGCAAGTAGAGAGACATGATGTCTGATCATTTTAATAGTGAGCTCTAATACATCTTCTAGGTAAAAGGAAGTCCCCCTATAAGAAATATTGGATCATTCATCTGACACCCAACTCCTGAAGGAAGAGAGAATGAAGAGAAACAGATGCTGAGTGAAGAATAGTGAATATAATTATTTCAAAAACAATGCAGAATTTTTAATTGATTGTATTGAGAAAGTTTCTTATTTCAGTATGCTGAAGCTTATATTAAATTTTCATTGTCGCGATAATTCTCCTTTAAAGGAGAACAAAAGGTATCATCACTGGGAGGGGAGTCAAAATGTTAGGCACCTTCCCAGTGACTACAAGCCCTTACCTGATACCCCAGGCTGGTGCCCCTATTAGCATAAAACTGAGTTGGCCTCGGGTTTTTCTGGAGAAGCCAAAGCAGATGGGAGCTTCTACAGAGATACCCTGGCCTGGTGCAGGTTTTATTAAACTGGAGCACTGGCCCAAGGAAACCGGGTAAACAATTATAATCACTGCGGCTGCCTAATATTTTGGCATCTTCCAGTGATTATACCTTTATTTCTCCTTTAAGAAGTACATAGCTAAAGAAATAAAAGTGCTTGGGGTTGGTGGGATGCAAAGTGGATCCTCAATGTACAGAAGAGTTTGCATTGCTGTTGATCAGAGTAAGTGCTTCCAGCCTGCAGAGCTTGCTTCTTTCCCATGTATGGCTGTAGTCTTCCAAGATGAAGCCGACTGATTCTTCCAATCCTTGTTATTGTGCAGGATGTTCCCAGCGCTGGATTTCTAACTGACCTATCAATTAAGAGGAAACAACTCCCAATTCTCTTCTCTGCTGCTGTCAGCACAATGCCTTTAGACCTATCATTTGCCTTTTAATTTAAATGTGTTGTTCTGCATGTCGTGGCATTAAAATTAAGATCCCACATTATATTAAACTCTAGTTATATTTAATTTCTAAATCCTTTTCCATTTGGCTTGCTCTCTGTGGAACATCAGCCCTGTTAAATATCTTTTTATGATCTGCAGTTAGATATAATTTCCAGTGAAGTCCAAAAGCAATATAACTAATGAATATATCAAACATCACTGGTCCCTGCACATCCTCCTTGCATGCCCCACTTATGGCCATTACCCTTATCTGAGGGGTCTCCATTGGTTAGAACACCCTGATGTCTTTAGGAGGCACATTATCCACTCCATTCTCTTAATGCAAGTCTTAACAACCAATGGGCAGGTCTCTGTCTATAACAAATACACTGCACTGTGTGCAGTACAGACAGAAGACAAGGGATATTTTGTTCAAGATGCAGCTAAAAGATAAGATGCAACATCATCATGGTATCTACTAAAATATATTCTTGGCCATATCTTGCCAACTTATCCTAGTACTTGAATTCTTTTTTGGGGTTGTACACAAAGAGAGAGAGAATAGAATTCAATTAGATGCCTTTTCTATGATATTACTGATATTTGTTGGAAACAAATATGTTAAGGTCTAAAGCTAACCCTACATGTAAAGTTCTAGTCTGAACAAGCAGATATTAACCAACTCCCCATCAGTTTTTTCACCAGATACCAAACCCACACAATTCAAAATCCTGTTGGACGAGAACCACGTGAGCACATTGATGCAGTTCTTATCCAACCGTATGCTCCAGTGTGAACCCAATGGGTGATGCATGGGCGGCTAAATCAGCCATCTTGCTACACTGTGGATCTGCCAGTGTATGGCCTCCTTAAAGGGATATTGTCATGGGAAAAAATATTTTTTTTCAAAACTCATCAGTTAATGGTGCTGCTCCAGCAGAATTCTGCACTGAAATCCGTTTCTCAAAAGAGCAAACAGATTTTTTTATACTTAATTTTGAAATCTGACATATTGTCAGTTTCCCAGCTACCCCCAGTCATGTGACTTGTGCTCTGATAAACTTCAGTCAGTCTTTACTGCTGTACTGCAAGTTGGGGTGATATCACCCCCTCCCTTTCCCCCCAGCAGCCTAACAACAGAACAGTGGGAAGGTAACCAGATAGCAGCTCCCTAACACAAGATAACAGCTGCCTGGTAGATCTGAGAACAGCACTCAATAGTAAAATCCAGGTCCCACTGAGACACATTCAGTTACATTGAGTAGGAGAAACAACAGGCTGCCAGAAAGCAGTTCCATCCTAAAGTTCTGGCTCTTTCTGAAATCACATGACCAGGCAAAATGAGCTGAGATGCACCTACACACCAATATTACAACTAAATACACTTGCTGGTTCAGGAATGACATTTTATATTGTACAGTGAATTATTTGCAGTGTAAACAGTGTCATTTAGAAATAAAAACCCGCCCCTGGTAGCCAGTGGGGCGCTGCCGCCTGAGGCAACAGCCTCAACTCGCCTCATTGGCAAAGCACCCCTGCTGAGGACTGTCATTTGCCCTTGACCAGTGGTGTCCTTAGGTGATGACATTTAGAGCTGAAAGAGCCTTTATCAGATATTTATTTGGGATGTTATTATCTAATTTAGTACACAGGCCAGTGACCCACCAATTTGCACAATTGTCGCCAAATCTGATGTGTTTGGCACCTTTACATCTTAATAAACCGCCTGCCCCATACCAGGTAAGCCAATATAGTCCTAAGGTGGCCATACACGTAGAGATCCGCACGTTTGATAATTTGGACAAACAAGTGGATCTCTGCCCGATATGCCCACATTGAGGTGGGCGATATCGGCTGATCTGATCATGGACCCTAGGGCCCAATGATTGGATCATAATGAAGCCAATACGGGGGGGTCGGATCGCGGGCTGCATAAACAAACAGACGAGGCCATGATCAGACGGGATTTTTAACCCTGCCCGATCGACATCTGGCTAACTTTCGGAAGCCTGTCGGAGAGCCCCACACATGGGCCAATAATCTCTGTCGGCTGCTTTTATCGGCACGTGTATGGCCAGCTTAACAAAATACCTTCCAAATACTTATTTTTAATTATTATTATTATTATTATTGTTATTAAAAGGGACTGTTTTCATGCTTGTGTTGCTCCCCAACACTTTTTAAATTTGAATGTGGCTCACAGGGGAAAACATGGGGAACCCTGCTTTAATTCTCCCTTATATGCTCTGAAGATCCAAATAGATGGGATCATTATTTTTTAAATTTCACTGCACCATTTAGTTGAGCACATTACATAAAAAAAACTACAGATTTTTTTTAAGTTAAAACAACTGTCAGAATCCATTGCCATTAGAGCAGGGGGATATAATAAGAGGCCTTTCATACACAAACAGCAGTTGTTTATTGGTTGTGCCAGGGATTGTGCATTGCAGAGAAGATGTTGGTCAGTTTGAGAAGCAGTTTATGTTGGCCATGCCAGTTATGCGTTGGAGATCCTATAGGAGTTACAAATGTTACAGCCTCACTGTGTCCTCTGCCCTGCTAATGCCTGAGAAAAGAAGTTTATAACACACACACAGTATAGGTCCATTACACAGTATATCAGGTATGTGTGTGGCAGAGCAAACATCTAGTTTGGGTATAGACCGATGCGGTTGTCTCCCGGAGTGCTGGGTGTGCTTGGCTCTCTGCAGACACAGACATTGTACATCCCTGGAGGAGACTCAGGACAGAGACAGATGAGCTTTGTTCCTCCAGTTTGTGATTAATGGCTCAGGATCGGCTGCCTTGATGGGACCTCTGGGGAATTACAATGAGTAGTTACGTAGGACAGTGACCCTCTCTGTGCCAAGCAGTGTTTTCATGTCATCTCTCAGTGCCAACCTTTTCTGTCTCAATTACTTATTGTGCTAAACTGAACAGCATACTGTGTTGGTACAGCTACTGGGCTGCCTTCAGGTTTGATAGAACATTATAGAAGACACATAGTTGTAACATTCTGCCTCTCTGTGTAAAGTCCTGACGGCACCATTCATTATGCTCTGTAAAATCTGTAGCAATGTGCACTTGGCAATTCATTTGGACTGGCACTTCTGCTTGGACAGTGGACAGCGTTATATTTTATAATTATCAGTTGTGCGAGGTGGGACGACGGCACTGGGTCACAAGTATGTGTGTTCATCCAGTCAGTAGTTGCTACAGATTTACCCATTTTCTGGTATAAAACTGCAACTGTGGAAAAGGATATATAGTAAGGCAAAATAGCAGCAATGAGGGGGCTGTAACTATAACATAGTATGTGTAGTTAGGCAAGGTGGTGTTAGAATAAACATGCAGATACAACAGCAAAATCAAACCTGCCCAATGGATATGTGGCCAATTTTGAGGCAGGAACCGTACAAGGGCCAATAAGCTGCCAACTCAGTTCAGAAGGATCAGTGGGCAGTTTTTATTAGCCCATGAAGGTTATCTGTTGATGCTGGAAGTTGAAGTTCAGTTCCAATAAATAATGGTGCTCTGGCACTCAGGTGTGTAGTAATGCTGAGTATGTTTTCCTTGTTGTAGAGTCCTGAAGAGGGTCGGGTACCCACAGGCCACCCACAAAAAAAGTGGGTACCCTGCGGAATATGGGTAAGCTTTTCAGGTGCGGGTCTGCAGTGGGCGCGGGTCTGCGGGATGCGGGTCTCTTCCTGGTGCAGCTTTCCCTCCACTTATCTCCCCCTCCCATCTGACTTCCGGCACAGCTCTCTGACATCACACGGCGCGCTTCTGTCCCTCTCGACTATCCGGCACGTTTGATGAGATCGGGTTGCGGATAAGGCAGTTGCGGGTCCGGTATCGGTTCAAAGTGGGTAAATAATCGGGTCGTGGTTCGCGTTGCGGGTTCGGGATGGGTCCGGGTGCTAGATCTTGGTTCCGCCCAGAACTCTACCTTGTTGTCATTGTCATTATTCCTCATATGTAGAAAAGGATGTTTCTTTAGAAAATGAAATGAAAGTACTTTTGTTAGTGTTTGCACATATTGCGTTAAGGAAAAAACCAACAACCTCAACAGGAAAGCTAATGTTCATCTGTACAAATAAGGATCATCTTAAAGGGCATGTAAAAGCAAAAAAATAAAATCCCATTTTTATTTTCTTTAATGAAAAAGAAACCTATCTCCAATATACTTTAATTAAAAAATGTGTACTGTTTTTATAAGAAACCTGACTGTATGCAGTGAAATTCTCCCTTCATTTACTGCTGTGGATAGGAATTGTCAGACGGTCCCTAACTGCTCTGCAGGGAAACAATCATACTTATGTACAGCAGGGGGAGCCCTAGCCTTACTTCCCAGCCATGCAGAACTCAAGCAGCTTTGTTTATGACGATCCCTAAGCAGCCCAGACCACACTGAGCATGTGCACAGACTTGGTCTTGCAAAGATGTATAACAAAGTTACAAGATGGTGACCCCCTGTAGCCAACTTTGAAAGCATAAATCATTTGTTTGATTAGGCTTGTGGTGCAGTAAGTTCATGTTTATATTTAGTATACAAAATACAGCATTTCTAGCCTTATTCTATTTTAGACTTTACATGCCCTTTAAGGTGGCCATACACGGGCAGATTAAAGTTGCTGATATCGGTCCTTTTGACAGATTCGGCAGTTTATCTGCCTGTGTGTGGGGGATTCTGATGGGTCCCCTCAAAAAATTGGCCTGATATCAATCGGGCAGGTTTGATTTTTCTTCTGCGATCGAAGATCACATTGGCTAGTTGATGCAGTCCTACGACACGTCAGCACCCATTCTCTTCTTTGTATTCAGATTAACCCAATATCGCTCTACCGTTAGCGTCTCCAAACGGGCAGATCTTATAGAAAACGGGCACCTTAAGGGGAATGCTGAACCTTCCATAAAATCCAGATTATTTCCACGTTTCCTAAGCATGTCATTAAATTATTAACTGTTCTCTGTTGGTTAAGTTGCCCTTGCACTCTGAACCATTGCCATAATGTACTCCTAGAGTTTGCTATTGAGGAGACTATAATAACAGTCATTACAGAGAAGAGATATCATTAGCAGAAAGCTGGAGTTTAATTAGAGCTACTCAAAACATAAGACTAAGCACGACATGGAAGTCACCCTCCAGCAACAACTGAGAGATGAGACCCTGCAATGAATAGGCCTATAAATAGTATAACAGAGTTTAGCTTGTGTGGGATACAGCCATGTGTTTATGTATCTATAGATAATGTTGTAATGCGGCTGCGGAAAAGGCCTTGTACTAATCACATTATAATGGCTTTTTATTATTGGTATAGAAATGCATCGGAAACACTTCATCTGTGTTGTCTAATTTAATTATAAACTACACCACATAGAGCCTTCTTTAGCAGAGACAAAAAAATCAGGTGGGATCCCTTTATTTATATAATGTAGGTGTATCCAATGAGCCTATAACTGTTTATGTGCTACCAGCCCCCTCTTTTGGCCTTGACATTTTGGTAAGTGACCAGGCACTGCCTATGAGTTACATTCAGCCACGAAATACATACACTTTTAGTATTTTTTTACTACTATAATAGAGTAAAGGACAAATTTTTATTTGCATTCTTTACCCTATGGATACTAGGGATTGCCTGATTCTATTGTTGTATTTCAATAATAACCAACAAAAGACAATTTGGGCAGAAATATAAAACAATTATCCCACTGTTACTATAGGCACCATCTCTCCCTACTATACCTGCTATCCCTCAGTCACACTCCCTTCCCAGAGACTATTATCCACTGTTACTATAGACACCATCTCTCCCTACTATACCTGCTATCCCACAGTCACACTCCCTTCCCAGAGACTATTATCCACTGTTACTATAGACACCATCTCTCCCTACTATACCTGCTATCCCACAGTCACACTCCCTTCCCAGAGACTATTATCCACTGTTACTATAGACACATCTCTCCCTACTATACCTGCTATCCCACAGTCACACTCCCTTCCCAGAGACTATTATCCACTGCTACTATAGACACCATCTCTCCCTACTATACCTGCTATCCCACAGTCACACTCCCTTCCCAGAGACTATTATCCACTGTTACTATAGGCACCATCTCTCCCTACTATACCTGCTATCCCACAGTCACAGTCCCTTCCCAGAGACTATTATCCACTGTTACTATAGACACCATCTCTCCCTACTATACCTGTATCCCACAGTCACACTCCCTTCCCAGAGACTATTATCCACTGTTACTATAGGCACCATCTCTCCCTACTATACCTGCTATCCCACAGTCACACTCCCTTCCCAGAGACTATTATCCACTGTTACTATAGGCACCATCTCTCCCTACTATACCTGCTATCCCACAGTCACACTCCCTTCCCAGAGACTATTATCCACTGTTACTATAGGCACCATCTCTCCCTACTATACCTGCTATCCCACAGTCACACTCCCTTCCCAGAGACTATTATCCACTGTTACTATAGACCCCATCTCTCCCTACTATACCTGCTATCCCACAGTCACACTCCCTTCCCAGAGACTATTATCCACTGTTACTATAGACACCATCTCTCCCTACTATACCTGCTATCCCACAGTCACACTCCCTTCCCAGAGACTATTATCCACTGTTACTATAGACACCATCTCTCCCTACTATACCTGCTATCCCACAGTCACACTCCCTTCCCAGAGACTATTATCCCACTGTTACTATAGGCACAATCTCTCCCTACTATACCTGCTATCCCACAGTCACACTCCCTTCCCAGAGACTATTATCCACTGTTACTATAGGCACCATCTCTCCCTACTATACCTGCTATCCCACAGTCACACTCCCTTCCCAGAGACTATTATCCACTGTTACTATAGACACCATCTCTCCCTACTATACCTGCTATCCCACAGTCACACTCCCTTCCCAGTAGGGATGTCGCGGACTGTTCGCCAGCGAACTTGTTCGCGCGAACATCGACCGTTCGCGTCCGCCGAATGTTCGCGAACGTAACGCAACGTTCGCCAATTTGGGTTCGCCTTAGCTGGCGCTTTTTTTTGCCATTTCTCCCCCAGACCAGCAGATACATGGCAGCCAATCAGGAAGCTCTCCCTCCTGGACCACCCCCACACCCCCTGGACCACTCCCCTTCCATATATAAACTGAAGCCCTGCAGCGTTTTTTCATTCTGCCTGTGTGTGCTTGCAAGAGCTAGTGTAGGGAGAGAGCTGTTAGTGATTTGAGGGACAGTTGATAGTAACTTTGCTGGCTAGTAATCTACTTGCTACTGCTCTGTATTGTAGGGACAGAACTCTGCAGGGATTTGAGGGACATTTTAGGTTAGGTAGCTTTGCTGGCTAGTAATCTACCTTCTACTGCAGTGCTCTGTATGAGCTGCTGTGGGCAGCTGTCTGTCCTGCTGCTGATCTCTCATCTGCATCTGTTCTTCAAACCACTGCCATCTAGCTGTGTGAGCTTTTTCACATTCTGTCTAAATATCAATAATAATACCGTCTCCAGAAACACCACCTGAGTGACGTAGTGTGATTTCTGCCCTTTACAGCACAAAACGCAGCGCTGTGTCAACAATGGATTTTTTAGAAACATATTTGCCCTCGATCCCCCTCTGGCATGCCACTGTCCAGGTCGTTGCACCCTTTAAACAACTTTAAAATAATTTTTCTGGCCAGAAATGTCTTTTCTAGCTTTTAAAATTCGCCTTCCCATTGAAGTCTATGGGGTTCGCAACGTTCGCGAACCGTTCGCATTTTTGTCCGGACGTACGCGAACATGTCCGCGAACATTTTTTCCGACGTTCGCTACATCCCTACTTCCCAGAGACTATTATCCACTGTTACTATAGGCACCATCTCTCCCTACTATACCTGCTATCCCACAGTCACACTCCCTTCCCAGAGACTATTATCCACTGTTACTATAGACACCATCTCTCCCTACTATACCTGCTATCCCACAGTCACACTCCCTTCCCAGAGACTATTATCCACTGTTACTATAGACACCATCTCTCCCTACTATACCTGCTATCCCACAGTCACACTCCCTTCCCAGAGATTATTATCCCACTGTTACTATAGACACAGTCAAACCTGTGCATATGTATTGTGTTTTATTGCTGGTTTCCTCTCCCAAATATAAATTAAAAGTTATAGAAGACAGAGGATCTATGGAGTATGGTGATGTTGCTCTAAGAGTCAAAAGGGGTGATTATCACAATTGGAGAAGCTTTACTCGTTTTAACTTACAGTAATGAAGGACTTTCATCTGTATTAAGACTGTAAAAAGTTGAATACTATTGATTCAATTAGTTGAAGTAAAGAGTTAGAGTGCCAGCAATAAAAATTGTTAACAAAAACTGGAAGCATTGTAAAAACTGTCGCATACTGGATTCACCAGTGTCTTAAAACTGAGAACCTACTAACTGACCCAGTGACATCACCCGCAACGCATACTGACTGGCCAATGAAATCCCTCCTAACACCTACTGACTGTTTCAGCTACATCCCTCCCAGCATATACTAACTGACCTGTGACTGGGGTCTTCAAATTGCATCTACCTGTTATATAGTTGCCACCTCTTTGCCATTTATTCAGACTTTTTGAAGAAACAGGTAACTGTGATGGGTATATTAGGGGTTTCTGTGTTATGTGGCCTTTTTATCTCATTTTGGTTGGTAAGCCAGAGTTCCCCTTTAAGTTTTATAGGGGGACCTTGAAAACCAATGTTTTTAGCTTCGGGGGGAACCTGACCACCAATGATTTTTTTTTAACTTTATAGGGGAGGGGGAGGTTTTATAGTCATGATGACGTTTATTCAGACTTCTTTTTAGAGTTAATGCACCAACCAGACCTAAGTTCGGCCGTTGTTTGGCCGAGTAATCACCCTGTTACATAATTCTACTTTGTTCCCCTTTTGTTTTAAAGAGTTGAACAAAAAAAATCCCATTATTTTAATTATGGTTGGTCGCCTTGTGCTAATGAAGTTTGCAGCTAATGTGGGTTTCTCTCTGTTAATTAAACTGCCTCTGCTCTTTGAAAAGTGGAGGTCCCAGCCAACTGTGTAACTGCGGAGTCTGCTTTAATAGCAGCGATCTTTAACCCCCTGTGGGCGAAGGGCGTCTCTTGTAGTGGCTTTTGTCTTGGGCATATGGGGTATTAGCATTGGAGATCCTTGGAAGTATGTAAAAGGCTGTAAGTGGATAAGTGGAAACCCAAAACAATGCAGAAAGGCTGTAGAAAATTATACATTTCTGAGCATTTCTTCTTTTGGGTTGTGGCCACAATCACTTGCCAATAAACTGGAGTGGATGGCGGTAGTTTTCTATGTTTTTACTTCCAGAGATCAAGGATGGGTATCTGCCATCTCCCTGTGTCTACTTTGTAATGAGCAGAAAAAGAGCCGCTATGAATTTGTCCATTATGTTTCCCTGAAATAATAGTAATGATGAGCAGAAACGAGTGTGCCCTTACCCTCAATTGGGAATAACCAACCGTTTACATTAGGGCTCTTACACATGGCGCTCCAACGCATGTAAGCGCCAAACACAGGTTGAGACGCAGCATGTTGCATTTCACCTGCATTCGGTGCATACATGCGTCTGTGTGAGTATAGCCCCCTTCAAAATAATTGACTGTGTCTACTCTTGGGCTCCAATACGGCTGAATGGAAGAAAGCGTAACGCAGGCCATGGGTAAGAGCCCTTAAACTGTCATTAAACTGTACCTTCCACCACCCCAAAAGACAATTTTGAAATAATTGGCCACAGGTTAGTTATATATGGTAAATAAAACCCTAAACAATAATACCCACATTTGTGAATAACATTTTTTTAGCCCCTCTGGGGTTGGTTGAAGGGAATGTCAACCCAAAAAAACAAATATTTTCCGAAAAAGAGGAAAAATAATTTGTAAATCGCCGGCGGGATGGCAATCGATACGCTTCGTTTTCTGAAGTTGCCTCACAAGGAAACTTCAGGTGACTTCTGAAAACGAACGCTTCAAGTGCCATCCTGCCGGCGATTTACGTTTTAGCTGGCGGGAGGCAGTTTGGGGAGATTAATCGCCCGAAGAAGAGAAAATTTGTCACTGGGCGACTAATCTCCCCGAATCTGAGCATGTGTCTCTGCCCTAAAAGTTAACAATTGACAGTTAAAAGGGTTGTTCACCTTCAAACACTTTTTCCAGTTCAGTTGGTTTCGGATAGATCAGCAGTAATAAATACTTTTTCCAATTACTTTCTATTTTTTATGTGTGACTGTTTTTTCTAATGTTGAAGTGTAAAGTTTCATTGTCCACCTTCTAAAGCAGCTCTTGAAAGGGGGGTCGCCGACCCTCTAAACTAAATTGATACATTTAGTTGATACATTTCTTTGTCCCTGCTGAGCAGAATCCCTGAGTTTCATTACAGGCAGCTGTTAGAATTGATACAATAGTTACTGATACTCCAGAGACGCTGCTGAGAAATGGATCAACTCAATGTAGCAAATTATAACAATTCAGATGCTCCTGGATCACTTAGCTGCCAGACTGAGACAACACAACAGAGACACCAAAATTAAACTTTAAACTTAAATTTTGGAAAAATGAAAAGCAATTGAAACAAGTCTTTATTTCTGGTGAACAATCTGAAAACAACTGAACTGGAAAAAGTGTTTGGAAGATGAACATGCCCTTTAAAGGATCAGAAACATCAAAAAAAAAATTTAAAAAATTCTTTAGTATACATCGAAAAAAAACACACCAAGACAAATGAAACTTTAAAATCGCAAAGCCTTTATTATGAAATAACTTACTGAAACTCCGATTGCGCTCCTCTTCAGAAATCGATTGGGCGATCCATCGTGAGGTGCTCGATTTCTCCTCCCTGTCTTCCTTATAGGAGATTGCCAGGGAAGAGAAATCGAGCACCGCACAATCGATTGCCACCATGTCACCTTTTTTTAAGCGGAACGCAAGTGGAATTAAAGTTTAACTTGTCTTGGTGGTTTTTTTTCGATGTATACTAATGATTTTCTTTTTTAATTTTTGTGATGTTACTGGTCCTTTAAGGTTATGTGTTAAAGAATTAAAAGGTCCAAAATGTGTCTCTAAATATACCTTGCTGTAAATACATTTTTATTTAAATAAAAATCACTGGAAAATCGATGAGGATTGTTTCCAATTGTGTGGGTTCAGGTGTAGAGTGGATGAGTGACATACAGTCGGGCCAATTCACATGTTGTTGGTGCAGTGGGAGGAGTAGCAGGTCATTAAAGGATAAGTAAATTTAAAAATAAGTAAATATAAAATTAAAGAGGGGGCTATTCTAAGCACTTTTGCAATGTACATTCATTCATTATTTATTTTTTAATTCCAAGATATTAAGGGATACATGTGCTGTTAAAATGAATTGTGTTACAACAGCACCACCTGCTGGTCAGTTTCCCACCAGTCTGACCACCAAGTAGTCAAGGAAGTTGTCAGGAGATTTGGTCATTGGTCATTTCAAAGCTGTATCTGAATCTGAAAGGGGTGTTTAAAGGAGAAGGAAAGCTACTGAAGCAGTTTATTGCAAATAGATTAACCACAATAGTACAAGCTATAACACTATATTAATTCTGCAGATTGCTTTATTATACCTGAGTAATCAGCTCTAGAAGCTCTCTGTTTGTTTAGGATAGCAGCTGCCATATTAGCTTGGTGTGTGATCACTTCCTGCCTGAGTCTCTCCCTGCTGACTTATAGCTCTGGGCTCAGATTACAGCAGGGAGGGGAAATGGAAGGGGGGGAAGGGAGTGGGAGAAGAACAAACTGAGCATGCTCAAGCCTTAGCCCTGGAGGTTTTAGGCTGAAAACAGGAAGTCTGATACAGAAGCCCATGAGTCGTTATCAGTTTGATAAAGAGCCAGGATGTGGCTGGAAACGTAACTGTATCTTTTGGTCGTAGCCAAGTTACAATAAAGGCTTTTTAACTTATAAAAACGGTGCTGTCCATTTTTGAAACTCTGCTGTGCCTAGTGGATTGTGGCCACTACCGGAACGTGCACCGGATAATCTGAAGGAGTGTGTGCTGACTCAAATACTTCGCTACAGAAACCCATGAGTACACAATAGAAGGAGAGAGGAACAAACTGAGCATGCTCAAGCCCTAGCCCTGGAGGTTTAAGCTGAAAACAGTTAGTCTGATACAGAAGCCCATGAGTACACAATAGAAGGAAAGAAATGTGATGTTTCTTTTGACAGAGGACTCAGAGCAGCATTACTTTGAGGGGTTACTGTTGTATTTATATAGACCTTTCTGATAAAGCTTACTTACTTTTAACCTTCCCTTCTCCTTTATCAAACACTTTTCAGTTGCATACTGCTCCAAAACACATGCCTGTTTATGTGTTTTCAACCGTGATGCAGCTAAAGGTGTGATTTTCTATTAATCTGTATTTTCTTATTTATAGTTTCCCCTTTCACTGAACTTTGCCTTAATATAACCCCTCTTTGGGGAGCAAGGGGCACAGGGGAATGAGAAATTCTATCCATTAAAGCGAGTGCGGTTTTTACTGGATCTGCAGAGTAGTAATATTCGCAGCTCACACCAAGACTCGTGCTCCAAGGCCTATAGACATGGAAACACTTAATTTGCCACAAGGCCTTTTAATTCTGCCCTGTGCTTTAGGGCACCTTTCCTTGCACTTTTAAGCCAAAACTGTGAATACAGACATGACATGGCAAAGACATTTTCAGCTAGGGGGCATCTTTGATTAGAACGCACATGCTCTTGGACTGTGTTGTTTGTTCATTTATTGGCGACTTACAAAAACACACACTAACCTGCTGCACCCTGTCTCCATAACAATTTGTATAGCAGATTTGTGAATAGGTTGGTTGGATTGTGGACAGTTTTCATTTTTCATTTCGATCTTTACTACACAAGAAGGTGAGACATCATCATTCCCAATGGAAGTACATGTTCATCTACAATACAATACAATAGAACTGCTGGGGGTTCACCAATTGGTGTCAACCCAAGAACCAAGTCACTTTAAGGTCCTTCATTTCGATCTTTATTACCCAAGAAGGTGAGACATCATCATTCCCAATGGAAGTACATGTGCCTCTACAATACAATACAATAGAACTGCTGGGGGTTCCCAAGTAGGTGTCAACCCAAGAACCAAGTCACTTTAAGGTCCTTCATTTCGATCTTTATTACCCAAGAAGGTGAGACATCATCATTCCCAATGGAAGTAGATGTGCCTCTACAATACAATACAATAGAACTGCTGGGGGTTCCGAAGTAGGTGTCAACCCAAAACCAAGTCAGTTTAAGGTCCTTCATTTTGATCTTTATTACCCAAGAAGGTGAGACATCATCATTCCCAATGGAAGTACATGTTCATCTACAATACAATACAATAGAACTGCTGTGGGTTTGCCAGTTGGTGTCAACCCAAGAACCAAGTCACTTTAAGGTCCTTCATTTGGATCTTTATTACCCAAAAAGGTGAGACATCATCATTACCAATGGAAGTACGTACATGTTCATCTACAATACAATACAATAGAACTGCTGGGGGTTCCCAAGTAGGTGTCAACCCAAGAACCAAGTCACTTTAAGGTCCTTCATTTCAATCTTTATTACCCAAGAAGGTGAGACATCATCATTCCCAATGTGCCTCTGTCTTGTAGAAACCAAATCGCAGATTGTTTGCTTATTTGTTGCTCTTCAGCTGTTCTTGAGCGGTATAACAGCTTTGTTGATGGCAATCCTTTAAGAGCCAGACTTGCAAAATGATGTTCTTATTAAATCAATTGAGGGCAATGTTTTATACTTCAGGGGTGGCCATTATCCATGCTTCCCCTTGCGGTCATTCTTCCTGTTCAGCAGAAACCTGAAATGTCCAATCACTTTGCAGCAACTATATGGGGTTACATCTGATTCTGCACTACATATGATCAGCTTGCGGTCCTCTATTGACCCATATAATCCATGAAATAGTCTATTTTTTTTGGAGAGGGGATGGCAGTATTATAGAGCTAAAAGTTTGCTTCTAAGACCTTACTCTCACTGTTGCTCCCCAATATATTCTCTCTAACACTGTTTCCTGAATGATAGTTTCATTTGAGAATACCTAGCTTTGTGTCATGTCCGATAATGACCACCTCTCGTGTACAGGAGTTCATGTCTCATTAAATTCCTTGATGGGAATAAGTTGAGTCACGGCTAAGTGCAACCCCTTTACTATAACTCTTACATATGTCGCTCTGTGCGTCTCTGTACTCTCTGTACTCATGAATGACCTGTGCCGTTGAACCCTCCCTTTCCCTTCTTACACACTCACACTTATACTGCAGGTCCCTGGAAACCTTTTAGCAAAATTGTTGCCTTAAAACTTAATGGTCGGCAGTGCGAAATGAGGAAAATGGGAATGGCAGTTCCTTCTGTGAATTGCTAGAGCAGGGACAGACAGTAGAGACTCCACATACTGAGGGATTTTTGGAAAAAGAAAAATATAAAAGCTTTTAACCTACTCACTGTCAATGGTGCACACAAGCAATATTATCTATTCCTTCTCTTGCTCCTTTGGATATGGCTCAGTAACCAAAAATGTCTATTTTTTTTTTTCTTGCCACTTTTTGTCCTCTGAAAGCTGAAATGTATTATTCAGCTTCTCTGCATGTCACCAACCTCATAAGCTTTGATTAATACCAAAAAAATTTTTTTTTCAAAAAAAGTAAACCAAAAAGTGATTTTTAAGTTCAAATACATTTATTAGAGGTGAGGTTATTATAGGTGAATGCCTAATGCGTTTCATGCCTATTCGGGCACTTACTCATAGGCTTATGAGATTATAAGTAGGGATGCACTGAATCCAGGATTCGGTTCTGGATTGGCTAGGATTCAGCTTTTTTCAGTAGGATTCAGATTCGGCCGAATCCTTCTGCCTGGCCGACCTAATCCAAATCCTAATTTGCATATGCAAATTAGCGGTGGGGAGGGAAATTATGTGACCTTTTTGTCACAAAACAAGGAAGTAAAAAATGTGTTCCCCTTCCCACCCCTAATATGCAAATTAGGATTCGGTTCGGTATTCGGTTGAATCTTTCGCAAAGGATTCGGGGGTTTGGCCGAATCCAAAATAGTGGATTTGGTACATCCCCAGTTATAAGTGCCCCAATTGGCATGAAACGCATTAGGCCTTCACCTGTATTGTCCTAATAAATGTATTTGAACTTTTAAACCACTTTTTGGTTTACTTTTTTTTGAAAAAAACAATTTTTTTTATTATTGGAATTTTAATATGCACTCATAGACCGGGGTTAACGGTGAGTATTTTCCGTTCCTTCACTATACTTACTCATTCTTTGCTATTGCTCTTATACTTATTAGCTTTCTGTACCTCTTTGTTATTTGTATCTTCGATTAACACAGCAATGATTTCATGTAACTGGGAGAAGAATGGCATTGTATATTCCAGGGACAGAAAAACTGCAGAGTTTGTTGATGGCCTCAGCCGATTTGTACTTAAAGGGAATGTAACGGCAAAAAAATAAAATCCCATTTTTACTTTCTTTAATGAAAAAGAAACGTATCTCCAATATACTTTAATTAAAAAATGTGTATTGTTTTTATAAGAAACCTGACTGTATGCAGTGAAATTCTCCCTTCATTTACTGCTGTGGATAGGAATTGTCAGACGGTCACTAACTGCTCTGCAGGGAAACAATCATACTTATGTACAGCAGGGGGAGCCCTCACCTTACTTCCCAGCCATGCAGAACTCAAGCAGCTTTGTTTATGACGATCCCTAAGCAGCCCAGATCACACTGAGCATGTGCACAGTCTTGGTCTTGCAAAGATGTATAACAAAGTTACAAGATGGTGACCCCCTGTGGCCAACTTTGAAAGCATAAATCATTTGTTTGATTAGGCTTGTGGTGCAGTAAATTCATGTTTATGTTTAGTATACAAAATACAGCATTTCTAGCCTTATTCTATTTTACACTTGTCATGCCCTTTAGAAATTAAAATTATTTAAAAGGGGGCAGTTTTGTGATGACCAATATATTAAAGCCGTGCAGATCTAGGATAGGTCATGAGTGACAAAGTGTTTAAGGTGAGTTCCACCCAAATAATTAATTCTTAAATTTGCATAATGAAGGAATAGGGAATAAAGACTCTAAGCAATTTTAATATACATAAAAATTGTCCAGTGTTATAAGTAAATGTAACTGCAGCTGAAACCCTTATTTGTGTTCCTGCGCTGTTGTTTCTGAATCTTTAAACCTCCTACACCTCTACTTGATTTCTCCATTGTCAGACTAGGAAAGGCAGAAGGATTTATATTTTCCAGATTTATTATTTATTATTAAAGTTCCTCTTTAAATCCTTGCTGGGAGAAAGAATACCGACAATTAATTTCATGAATGATTTCAGCCCAGATCTAAAACCCAAATACGCATTGGATCCTGAAACTTGTCTGCAGTTCTGTGTTCTTAGGAAGAACAGGCGCTACTTAGAGGCAGATTTATAAAGGGTCGAAATTTCAAAATAATGGAAACTCCCAACTTTAAAATTTGAATAAAAAAAGACCAACCAAAATTTATCAAAAAAAAAATCGAACGTGAATAGGCTGTTTTTGTTCGAATTCTTATCGTACGAATCGAAGTAACAGCACATTAGATCGAATTCGACTCGAAGTTTTTCCAAAAACAATATATATATATATATATATTTTTTTTTTTATTCGAATTTTCACTTTGATAAATCTGCCCCTTAATATCCATGTTAAAGTGTCAGCATCTGTGAACTAGAATTAATTTTCCAGGTTTCTGGGTGTGTGATCATATGTATTTTGTATTATATAGTTATATTGTCAGACCTGTACCGTTAGGACAGTGGTGTAACTAGAGTCTAGACCAGTGATCCCCAACCAGTAGCTCGTGAGTAACATGTTGCTCTCCAACCCCTTGGATGTTGCTCCCAGTGGCCTCAAAGCAGGTGATTATTTTTCAATTCCAGGTTTGGAGGCAAGTTTTAGTTGAATAAAAACCAGGTGTACTGCCAAACAGAGTCTCCTATAGGCTGCTAGTCCACATATGGGCTACCAATAGTCAATCACAACCCTTATTTGACTCCATCCAGGAACAGTTTTCATGCTTGTGTTGCTCCCCAACTCTTTTTACATCCAAATGTTGCTCACGGTTGAAAAAGGTTGGGGATCCCTGGTCTAGAGGTTGATCTTCAAAGTCATGTTTTGCCAATATTTATTGAAACTGTATATGAATTAGGACCTCACAGGGCCCCTATACCTCCTGGGCCCCCCTGAATTTCGGGATGCCATTGGCTACAGACATGCAATCGGATTGAATGGGATTCACCAGTCTGTGAATTTTTAAGCTTTGCATGTGCTGCACCTAGAGCTTTATATGATACTTCAGCACAGAAAAGAACCCTCATTGGCCGTAGGAATAAAGCTTTATTATTTCCATGGGGATTAGTAGGTAAATGTGTTGTCTTAACATTTGCAGGAAAGATTTTGAGATCACCATTGATATAGATTGGCGGTAAGGCTTTAAAGAACAAAACAGTATTGTGTTTGCAGTTTGTCAAACGGCCGATGTTTAACTTGGATTGTTTGACATAGAGGATTATAATGGCTCAGCCCTGGGAGCTCATGTTGACAGATTTATAAGCGGAAGATGATATTGAAATAATGTGCAGTGCAATGTTCTAGCAGCTCAGTGTAGCAGTCTGAAGGTTTCAAGTAATAAGTGATACCTGCCAGGAACGGCCATGGGATGTCTTTCCTCGTGGATAAGAAAAGGAAAGTGTGGCTGGTGAGGTTGGTGTTTTAAGCAGGGCCGGAACTAGGGGTAGGCAGAGTAGGCACGTGCCTAGGTCGCAAAGCTGAGGGGGCGCCAGGCACGTACCCCCTGTCCGGTTCCGTCTCTCCTCGACTGGCACTGGCATCTTCCGCATAAATGCGCTTCTGCGCATGCGCGCACACATTTCGCGCTTGCACACTGGAGTGCATGCGCAGTCGAGCACGCACAGAGCCGACGCCTGGCCGGGTTGGCCCGTCTCTGGTTTTAAGCTGCCCATACACAGAGAGATTGGCTTGTTTGGCGATGTTGCCAAATTAGCGGATCTCTCCCCGAAATGCCCACATTGAGGTGGGCGATATTGGGCTGATCCCTAGGGCCAAACAATCAGATCATAATGCTGCCAATATCGGCGGTCAGATCGCAGGAGCGCATCTACGACCAGATACGGCCGAGATCCGACGGCATTTTTAACCCTGTCCGATTGACATCTGCCTGACTTTCGGCCACCTATCCATCGTCGGAGGGACCCACACACAGGCCGATAAACTGCCAACTAGGTCTGTCTGCTGCTTTTATTGGCCAACTTTACATTATTTTTAGCTGAATTGCCGATGTCTATATAATGTGTATCAGCCAAGGATTTTATACAGCTTTATAAATATGCCCTTTACTGTGCCAACTGTATAATTGTAGGGGGCATATTTATTTTGCTGTGTAAATAAGACACATTTACTTATTACTTCTGCCTAATTGCCTTCTAGGCAGTTCGGAGTCAAGTTTTCTTCATCTGTGTTGCCAAAGGCTTTACTAGAATGAAGAAGCATGTGGGGCTTAAAGGATTTAGGCCAGTGTCTGGATACTTTGCATTCTGATGAAGCAGTAAGTAGTGATGGGCGAATTTGCGCCGTTTCGCTTCGCCGAAAAATTCGCAAATTTTGAGCGAAATTCGCAAAACGTCGAAAAATTTGCGAAACGGCGCAGACATCTCGTTTTTGACACCGGCGCTCGTTTTTTGACGCCGGCACCCGTTTTTGACGCCGGCGTCCGTTTTTTCGGGAAATTTTTTTTTGACGCCGGCTAATTTTCGGCGCAAATTTTTGTGGCCGTTTCGCGAATTTATTCGCTGGCGGCGAATCGTGCAAATTCACCGCGAATTCGCCCATCACTAGCAGTGAGTTGATGGTTATAATGCAGTTGAGCAGTGGTATGGGACCTGTTATCCAGAATGCTCAGGACCTAGGGTTTTCCAGATAGGGGGTCTTTCCATAATTTGGATCTTCATACCTTAAGAGGCAGATTTATCAAGGGTCAAATTTCGAATTCATGTGAGTTTTTTTAAAACTCCCCTAAACTCAAAATTAGTATTATATTAGTAAAATTGAATTTTCTCAGCTCGCATGAATTGAATCGACCCGAAAACTCAAATCGAATTCTATTCGAATTAGAAAAACTTGAATCAAACTTAAAAAACCGGATTCAAGGTTTTTTTCTCCGAGAAAAACTTGAATGTCAGGAAGGCTGCAAACATCACCAAATTGATCCCTGGACCTCTCCAGGTGGTGAATAGTCAATGAGAGGATCATTACTGAGCCTTGTAACTTATGCTTCTTTGGGGGTGTCCTCTGAGCTATTTCTTTATTCTCACTCAATTGATTTACACTGCGGACAAAGATTCTGAGCCATGTGAACACCATATCAGTGTGTTTAAAATGAATTATATTTTTGTATGCATTATCCCTCGTCGAGGTTTCCCGTTATAACATTTTTTGTAATAATCAGAAAAGAAATTACTTTATTGATTGGGAGACTTTTGATTTAACTGGCTTGCAGATTTCACCAATGCACTTTGGTCTGTTCAGCGATATTATAATAAAAACAGATAGATAAAAATGAATAAAAAAAAATTATTCCAACAGGAGATGGATTCACATGGCCTTAGGCGTTTCGGGAAAGAAATCCCTTAATCGTAGTGATTATGGCCATGTGGATCCATCTCCTGTTGGAATAAATTTTCTTTGTTCATTTTTATCCAAAGTGCCGCCTACCTGTTTTTATTATTTTAAGGCACAGCTGGGGCGCTGGGACTGAGCACCCGGTACTGAAGGGGAACGAGTGGAGGAGGAAAACCCGCGAGGGGTGAGTCTGGAGCGACTATCTATTTTGATTGTGCTCAGCGATATTAACTTGGTACAAAGAATGGGTGGAAAGTAAAAAGAATAAGAACAAATGCAAGGTGATCTACTTAGTAAAAAAATGAAAGACAGACTTCAGAACTGGCTGCAAGTGACCTCCTCGCCTGAAACATGTCATGTTACCAATCATTTGCAGCATTCTCTTGTCTGAAGCCCTACATACTATAAAGGTGGCCAAACACGGGCCGATAAAAGCTGCAGACAGACCGTGTCGGCAGCTTATTGGCCCATGTATGGGGCCCCCCGACGGGCTTCACCGATCGAGATCTGGCTGAAAGTCGGCCAGATCTCGATCAGATGGGACAAAAATCCCGTTGGATCGTGGCCGCATCTATTCGTTGATGCGGTCCCGCGATCTGACCGCCCATTGCTATTCGTTAGGATCCGATCATTGGGTCCTAGGGCCCAAGATCGGATCAGCCCGATATTGCCCACCTCAAGGTGGGCATATAGGGGAGAGATCCGCTCGTTTGACGACATCGCCAAACGAGCGGATCTCTCAGTGTATGGCCACCTTAAGTGAGGGTATGAGTGTGAAAACATAGACGTAAGCAAAACAGGAACACCAAGGATCCCAAACTGTACTACATGGTGATGATGTGCATGTGAAGACATACATATTAGCAACACGGAAATACCAAAGATACCAATCCGCTGTTGCAAGGTTGTTTACTTATAGCATCATCTGGGACTAGAGACTACATTCCGGTAATAGCTGGACATGTTCTACTCCAAAAGCACAAGACATGTAGTGCTGACATTTCTAATGTCTTCACCCAAAGAGCCACCTCAGCTTGAGCCAAGGTCTCCATGACACTAGCAGCAGGGAATAACTGGTTTCCTTGACTGAAACCCAAGCTGCTACTTCATTTTAGGCCATGCCATATGTGAAGTCTTTAAACCTGAGAAGATGAGAGGTCAGAGATTATGCTGCTTGTGGCTTTAAAGTTTGTAACAGCTCAGAGTTTCTCTACCTTCTAAACAATCTAAATAAGATAGTAGAACTGATGCAGAAATTCTGCATTCATTTTTTTGGACAGTGTTGATGCCGTGGGCCTTCTGAAGTCAACCAAGTGCAGATAAGTATGTTATCTCAGAAAGACAATATGTATGAATAATCTAGTTGGAAGTGGCATAGGCTGGGCATAAATACAGCAAAATCAATTTATAACTGTTGCAATCATTCCTGCTGTTATATCACACCATTTTTTTTCAACAAAATTAGATTTATATCCATGTTTTTCACACTTCAACATTCCCATAGCTGTGGCATCATTTTTATTTAGTTGAATAAGTGCCAGATTTTAGGTCACATGTTCAACCTAATGCCAGCAGAGGGGAAAACATGTATCAATTATTAAAGGAAAATTATACCCCCTGAACAATGTAGGTCTCTATAAAAATATATTGAATAAAACAGCGCATATTTAAAACCCTGTTTCATGTAAATGAAACATTTTCATAATAATATACTTTTTTTAGCAGTATGTGCCATTGGGTAATCATAAATAGAAAATTGCCATTTTAAAAAATAAGGGCCGCCCAATGAACCATGAGCCAATTAACCGATAGAGTTCTGTCTTTTGCTTCCACACTTCTTCATGTTGTCAAAAAAAGTAGCCCAAATCCATACCTTGGCTAGTTAGTACTTTCAAAACCCACCTGGGCTTTAAATTAGTAGCCCTTTTGGCTGGAAAACCACCAACCTGGCAACCCTGCCGGCGTAGAGCAGCTCTAGCTGAGGGTTTAAAAAACCTGCGTTGTGTGCTAATAGGCTGATCACAATGAATCATCTCTGCCGAAACAATTACCTCCATCAGTGCCAGTTCACTCTGTCCCGCAATCCGAACATTTGATCATTCATCCTCCCTTCTTTTTATTTCTGGCCATCTCCTGCCAGTTGTTCTCCTAATGGCTTTAGACCATACCCCAAATGTCATCACAGTATGCCCTAATAGATAGGGGCACACCCAAGTTATGTGACTACTAATTCAAAGTGTGTAGTGTTAGCCATGTAAGTATGTATGACTTTGATGGCAACTGTGAGCCTTTTTGACATGAGCTCATTCAGCTGGGCTTACATTGAACAGGTGCATACACACACTCTTAAAGGAAGCCATAATAGTCTATTACACTTCGCAGGGACCAGTTGCCCACACCCTTAGGCTCACAGAGTGATAATGCAAACCCTCACTCATCTTGTTTTGTTGTGACGTGATTCATTTTGGGACTTGATTCGGCCGAATACAACACTGAATCCAAACCCAAATTTGCATTAGTAAGGGCTAAGTAAATAAAACACTGCTGTATGCGCTTGGTTAAAGGACAAGGAAAGGCAAAAAAAATAAAATCCCATTTTTGCTTTCTATAATGAGAAAGAAGCCTATCTCCAATATACTTTAATTAAAAAATGTGTGCCGTTTTTATAAGAAACCTGACTGTATGCAGTGACATTCTCCCTTCATTTACTGCTGTGGATAGGAATTGTCAGACGGTCCCTAACTGCTCTGCAGGGAAACAATCATACTTATGAACAGCAGGGGGAGCCCCCGCCTTACTTTCCAGCCATGCAGAACTCAAGCAGCTTTCTTTATGATGATCCCTAAGCAGCCCAGACCTCACTGAGCATGTGCACAGTCTTAGTCTTGCAAAGATGTTTAACAAAGTTACAAGATGGTGACCCCCTGTGGCCAACTTTGAAAGCATAAATCATTTGTTTGATTAGGCTTGTGGTGCAGTAAGTTCATGTTTATGTTTAGTATACAAAATACAGCATTTCTAGTCTTATTCTATTTTAGACTTTCCTTGTCCTTTAAAAAAAATTGTCCCTTGTTTTTGTGATGAAAAGTCACATGATTTTATGGATTCGGAATCAGTTTGTGAGGCACTTGAATTTGCCCCCGAATCCTGATCTGCTTTGCAGAGAATCTGTGCATCTACCACTGTCGAAAGCAGAGGGACTGCCACGTCCCAGAATCCATCACTTCAAACTGTATCAAGATAAGAAAAGAGCTTCATTACACTGTCACTGTTGATTAATCTGAACATCGTGGTTGCCTTTCAATCTGTGTAAACTGCTATGTTTGTTTATAAAGATTTAGATGTGTATGCACCTTTTCTACATAAGAACAGCTGAAAAAGCTCATATAAAAAAACAGGGTATTTTTTTTCCATTTGAATAAAAATCACAGGGCCCAACCCCTGCTTCTTCCGAGCTGCAGCCCCTAAGCATTACCTTTAGGCATTAAACAATCCTATGTTTTGTAGCTAGAGCTACACGCAGACATACAGCTGTCATGCTTGCCCATGTGTGTGCATTAAGAGTACATGAATACATGCCATTCCAGTGATTCTTCCTCCAATGTCTTCACAGTTTTTGCATTGTGTGTCAAGCAAAATATTTAGGGGATTCTGTCATGATTTTTATGATGTATTTTTTATTTCTAAATGACACTGTTTACACTGCAAATAATTCACTGTACAATATAAAATGTCATTCCTGAAGCAGCAAGTGTATTTAGTTGTAATATTGGTGTGTAGGTGCATCTCAGCTCATTTTGCCTGGTCATGTGATTTCAGAAAGAGCCAGCACTTTAGGATGGAACTGCTTTCTGGCAGGCTGTTGTTTCTCCTACTCAATGTAACTGAATGTGTCTCAGTGGGACCTGGATTTTACTATTGAGTGTTGTTCTTAGATCTACCAGGCAGCTGTTATCTTGTGTTAGGGAGCTGCAATCTGGCTACCTTCCCATTGTTCTGTTGTTAGGCTGCTGAGGGTTAATATCACTCCAACTTGCAGTACAGCAGTAAAGAGAAACTGAAGTTTATCAGAGCACAATTCACATGACTGGGGGCAGCTGGGAAACTGATAATATAGCTAGCCCCATGTCAGATTTCAAAATTAAATATAAAAAAATCTGTTTGCTCTTTTGAAAAATGGATTTCAGTGCAGAATTCTGTTGGAGCAGCACTATTAACTGATGTGTTTTTTAAAAAAAAAATATTTTTTCCCATAACAGTATCCTTTTAAAAGCCTCTCACTGAGCTCAGCAGCACCCTCTCTTGATTTTTGCTGTTATTTCAACAGTGTCTTGTGTCCTGGGACAGAGAGTCAGCCTTTGGATCAATAGCTTTGATTTAGTAGGTTTATCAATATGTCAGATGTAGGAATGAAGCTTCAGTTCTGTGACTTTTCCTCTTCATTACCGGCCCCTTGGGTGAGATCTATCACAAGTGTAGAGCAGTGTGTGCCGTGCACAGGAATAAACTTGGCTATAGCCCAGCACTTGCCAGGTGTCCTTTCTTTTCACCCATCAAGTGACACATCTTCTCTCCAATCCTCGTCTCTCGATTTCTCCCGTTGTCTGTGCGACTTCCACAGATAGAAGGAGGGGGCTAATGGGCTAATGTCATTGTCTCAGTTCTCTATATATTTGTACTAGATCAGTCTATCAGTCACACTATATTCACACAATGTTGAAGTGCTCTACCTCTGTATACTTTCTTTACAAATCAGCAATAAAATATCCCACCTGCCATGGGTTAGGGAATTCACAGGCAAAGTCCAAAGCACTGCGGCACACTGACAAGATGAATGTGTTTATATTTGTGGTATTTATTGGCTTGATAAAGGGCCCTGTGAGGCCCGAAACGTTGCCCTTTGTCTACTTGAATTGGAGCCAATAAATACCACAAATATAAACACATTTATCTTGTCAGTGTGCCGCAGTGCTTTGGACTTTGCATGTATCAGTCACACTATAGTCTGGGCAGCTGAGCTGTCAGTTAATTTCTAGCTCTCTCTCTCTCCGCTCTCATATCCATTATTTGTCACAACATCTTTGGCATTCTGTCTTACTCCTTTCATTTCTCCTTTCCTTTCTCCTTTACTTTCTCCTTTCTCCTTTCCTTTCTCCTTTCCTTTCTCCTTTCCTTTCTCCTTTCCTTTCTCTTTTCCTTTCTCCTTTCCTTTCTCCTTTACTTTCTCCTTTCCTTTCTCCTTTACTTTCTGCTTTCTCCCTTCCTTTCTCCTTTACTTTCTGCTTTCTCCCTTCCTTTCTCCTTTCCTTTCTGCTTTCTCCTTTCCTTTCTCCTTTCCTTTCTGCTTTCTCCTTTCCTTTCTCCTTTCCTTTCTCCTTTCCTTTCTCCTTTACTTTCTCCTTTCCTTTCTCCTTTACTTTCTGCTTTCTCCTTTCCTTTCTCCTTTCCTTTCTTCGTTCTCCTTTCATTTCTCCTTTCCTTTCTCCTTTACTTTCTGCTTTCTCCTTTCCTTTCTCCTTTACTTTCTGCTTTCTCCTTTCCTTTCTCCTTTCCTTTCTCCTTTCCTGTCTCCTTTCCTTTCTTCGTTCTCCTTTCCTTTCTCCTTTCCTTTCTCCTTTCCTTTCTCCTTTCCTTTCTCCTTTCCTTTCTCCTTTCCTTTCTCCTTTCCTTTCTCTTTTACTTTCTCCTTTCTCCTTTCCTTTCTCCTTTCCTTTCTCCTTTCCTTTCTCCTTTCCTTTCTGCTTTCTCCTTTCCTTTCTCCTTTCCTTTCTCCTTTCCTTTCTCTTTTCCTTTCTCCTTTCCTTTCTCCTTTCCTTTCTCCTTTCTCCTTTCCTTTCTCCTTTCCTTTCTGCTTTCTCCCTTCCTTTCTCCTTTACTTTCTGCTTTCTCCTTTCCTTTCTCCTTTCCTTTCTGCTTTCTCCTTTCCTTTCTCCTTTCCTTTCTCCTTTCCTTTCTTCGTTCTCCTTTCATTTCTCCTTTCCTTTCTCCTTTACTTTCTGCTTTCTCCTTTACTTTCTGCTTTCTCCTTTCCTTTCTCCTTTCCTTTCTCCTTTCCTTTCTTCGTTCTCCTTTCCTTTCTCTTTTCTCCTTTCATTTCTCCTTTCTCCTTTCCTTTCTTCGTTCTCCTTTCCTTTCTCCTTTCTCCTTTCATTTCTCCTTTCCTTTCTTCGTTCTCCTTTCATTTCTCCTTTCCTTTCTCCTTTACTTTCTTAGTTCTCCTTTCATTTCTCCTTTCCTTTCTCCTTTACTTTCTGCTTTCTCCTTTACTTTCTGCTTTCTCCTTTCATTTCTCCTTTACTTTCTGCTTTCTCCTTTCCTTTCTCCTTTCTCCTTTCCTTTCTCCTTTCCTTTCTCCTTTCTCCTTTCTCCTTCCCTTTCTCCTTTCCTTTCTCCTTTCTTCGTTCTCCTTTCCTTTCTCCTTTCTCCTTTCATTTCTCCTTTCCTTTCTCCTTTCCTTTCTCCTTTCTCCTTTACTTTCTGCTTTCTCCTTTCCAGAAAAAATAGTGTCAAATCAGGGAAAAGTATAATGCATAGTATATATAGCTGGGACCACAAAAAAGGGAGGGGAAACCTAAAATCAGGGGATTGAGGTTTTACTGTATTTCTGCCCTTATAGCCTCTCTCGCTTGCCCCTCTGTTGCACTCTTATTGCATTGGATCAGATTCTCCTCACCATGCTAACACTGTACCCACTTTTACATGCAACTGTTTTGGGTGCTCTATGTACCCATCTTTCTGTCTTCACCTTCCTGGGCAGTGGTGTAACTCATATTACTGGGCCCCACAGCAAATTAATTTTAGGGCCCCCAACATATCCAGAGGTTGGCTTGTTTTACCAATAGGTGTTGAAATTGCTTATTATTTGGGTCTTCTGATCCCCTTGTTCTACCTGGGCCTCACTGGGTCCACTTCCTCTGAAGTTTCACCCCTGTTCATGGGAGCAGTTTCCTTTATGGCTCCTTTTGAGCTCCAACCAGCTCTTTTCTCTCTCTCTCTTTCCCCCTTTCCTTTTTAGGTATTCTTCTTGTCATCCAGTCTGATAACTTTTAATAATGAAGTGAGAACAAGAGGAAGAAAGGTCTTATACTCACACATTTACTGGAATAGGATCTGTTATCCAGAAAGCTCTGCATTACAGGAAGGCCATCTCCCATTGGGGTAGATTTATCAAAGAGTGAAGTTAGACAGAGTGAAATACCGCCTCTTTCCATTCATTTCTATGGGATTTTTAAAGGCGTATTTATCAAAGGGTGATGGTGAAAGTTCACCATTTGATAAATACGCCTTTAAAAATCCCATAGAAATGAATGGAGAGAGGCGGTATTTCACTCTGTGGACTGTGGAGATCTCTAACTTCACTCTTTGATAAATCTACCCCATAGACTTCATTTTAAAAGATACACTGTAATTCAAATCTTTAAAAGTGATTTTCTTATAGTCCTTGGTCCTGATGTGTAATTAATCCTTATTGGTGGCAAAACAATCCTATTGGGTTTCATTAACGTTGAAAAGATTTTGTAGTAGATTTAGGTTATGCAGATCCAAATTACAGAAAGACCCTTTATTAGGGAAACCTCAGGTCCAGAGCAGGTATATTGAAGGTCTGAAGCCCAGTAGCCCTTTATACTTCTAAATACCCCCAGCAGACACTGCCACGTTTGTGTCTGTTATTACGCCTGTGTGTAGTTCAGCAATAACCAGAGAGCACAATGTGCATTTATAAATGACAGGGCAGGTTGTCTCGTTTACCCAGTATGAAGTGAGTCGTTTCATGGCCTGTCTGAGCCCCACTCGGCTCTCTAATCATTGCTTTGCTCGCTAGACGGTTGCCATGGAAACTGTCAGCATGTCCCAAATGTGGCGAACTTTAAATTTCAAAATGATGGAATCAGCCCAAAAAATAACCAAAAGGGTAAATGGAGGGGTTAACAAGAGCTAGGGTGAGTGATATCTCCAGGCTTCATAAGGTGGATCTGCAAGATTCAGTTAAATGTTGTTGTATGCAAAAAGCACATTTTTATATGAAAGTATCGAAGCTCTCGTTTTATTATGGAGGCTGCTCTTGTTCTGTATAATGTATGCACATGGCCGAGATTAATACTAGATATCAATACCCCTGTACAAGAAATAAGATGCTGATGGCTTGGGTCAACCAGAGCAATTTTGCAAAGCTGTGTAGGTTTACTTTGGAGTGAGAATGGTTTCTCCTGATGAAAGAATTCATTGGACTGGCATTAATCTGATTTATTCATGTACAAGTCACCGTCCTAAGCTAATGGCAATAGGGCAATATAATAGAACTGCTACACAGATCCTTAAACAACAGAACAAAGATGCTGAAAAAGCTTTTTTGTCTTATTTAATTCATGAATGGCCGAACTGTGTCCCCAGAGCAAATATAACCCACTAACTCCTTCAATTGCAACCAAGTATTATCATAATTATGTATTAATAAAACACTATATGTATTACTATTATATATTAATCAAACCCAATATAAGAAATTGTGTGGCCGGGTCGCCCGCCACATGGTCCGTAAGCACCGGCGCCATGTTGTTTCTAGGGCGCGCGCGGAGCGCCTGCGCGCCTCTTAAAGGCGCAGGCACGCTGGCGTGTTTGCACCAGCATGTTTTGGCGCACGTTTTGGCGCACATTTTGGCGAGAATTTTGAAAGTTATTTAGAGGCCCATTCAGTGTACAGCCCTTTGCCCGTGATAGAACTTGTTCTAGTGGTTTTCCTGAGCCTTGTGCGTCTGTCTTTGAAATTCTGATCTGATTATCCGTGTTTGACCCTGCCTGTTCCTGACTATTCTACATTCTGTATCCTGACCCTCGCCTGCCTACGACAACTCTCCTGCTTAACCCCTTGATTGACTACCCGGTTTTTTTACCCTTGCCTGCCTGACAATTCTGATATCCGCCTGCCTCGACCCAGCCTGTCTGACCATCCTTCTGCCTAATCCTCTTGTACTGTGACCTTCGGCCCAAAAGACTCTGCTAACAGTCGTGCCCCTTTGCCAGCCAGAACATCTCGCCTTGTACCCCTCGTTAAGTCCAGGTGGCACCCAAGTAAGCTGAGGGCTCCTCCCGAAGCCCAACGGTGGTCACACTACTGGTGAAGCCAAGCCGAGACCAGGGTGCTTGCCTATACTCTATAACTGGTCTAAAAATCTTATTACCAAATTCTAAACTAATTTTATCTTTTGCAAGTGTAAGTGTAAGACAATTTTTATCTGTTTTCTGGCTATTTTTTAATTAAATTCCAGCTCACAATGATGCCTTGGCTGTAGCTAGCTATTGAATTTACTCTCTATAGCCTACCAAAGCTCCCCCATTTATTTTGGTCTACTGTATTACAACTGTAACAGTCAGTGGAAAGGGTTGCTGACATGGCTTACCAGGCATGGGCATGGACTGATCCATTTGGGATTTGGGGGCAGACAGTAACAGCAGGGAACAGGCACACAAAAGGCAGAAACTTGAGCACTGCAAATTTTATCAAGCAAAATGTTGAGGTTCAGTTGTCTACACCATCACTGTCAGACTCTCTAAACAGAATCAAAGATTGAAACTGTGTTCCATGGGGGAAATGTAATAAAATTTGCAAAGACCAATAAAAATTTGCCTGTCGCAAGAGTTATCAGAGAACCAGAGCTGAAATGTAGGACTAGGATCCCGGCCCAAATTTCCATGTCTCCATTTCATTGTTTCCTGCTCCCTGATGGTTTATTCTGGTTACTCCAGTGGTATTATTGGTTGTATTTGGCACAATGAGCTGAACATTACTCTGGTCACAATCGGTGATATTTGCGGACTAACGTCCATTCGCCAGAGTGAATTGTCGTCTGTCGATAGAGTGCGAATGAGTGCAAGCGCATATCTCTTTTGCTATCGAATTGGCGCCTGCGCCCATTAGTAAATCGACAATGTCCCTTCAGTAAATCTGCCCCCAAATGTCAACCTTGCAAATTTATTGGGAAGCTGCAGCTAACTGGAGTCACAACTGAGTATTTCAGCTGATCCACATCATTGGCATCACTAGGGACTCAACAGTATCGACCACAGACCCAGCTGCTGATGAGTATAGCTGTATAGGGGGTTTTATCAGGATTCTAACTGAAGCTCTGATTATTTAGATAGATATGGATATGCAAAACAGTTCAACTTCCTTAAAGGAGAAGGAAAGGTTAAAACTAAGTAAGCCTTATCAGAAAGGTCCATCTAAATATACCAGTAAACCCCCAAAGTAATGCTGCTCTGAGTCCTCTTTCAAAAGAAACAGCACATTTCTTTCCTTCTATTGTGTACTCATGGGCTTCTGTATCAGACTTCCTGCCTTCAGCTTAAACCTCATTGCCCTGGGCAAGAGCATGCTCAGTTTGCTCCTCTCCCCCCACCCCTCCCTTCTCTACTGTAATCTGAGCCCAGAGCAGGGAGAGACTCAGGCAGGAAGTGATGTCACACCACATTAATACTGCAGCTGCTATCCTAAACAAACAGAGAGTTTCTAGAGCTTTTTACTCAGGTATGGTAAAACATTCTACAGAATAAATATAGCATTCTAGCTTGCACTATTGCAGATAATCTATTGGCAATAAAATGCTTCTGTAGCTTTCCTTCTCCTTTAAGTTTCAGAGATACGGAGCTTCCTAGTTCCATTGGCCATACACAGGCAGATGAAAGCTGACAACTCAGCCCTATAGACCAAATCATCAGCTTATTGACCCTTGTATGGGCTCCTCCCATCAGGCTTCCCTACTAATACCTTGTCGAAAACTGGATTTAAATGTTTTTTTGGGTGAGCCCTTAATTCAGACCATTACAAAGATAATTGTTAGTGCAGAAAACGTACACTTTGTGGGACTTTGTAAAGGAAAGCTCCAGAGAGAGAGAGAGAGAGAGAGAGAGAGAGAGTGGGGAGAGAAGCCAATTAAATAAGCTAATGATACAAGCTTGTCATATGAGAAGGCCCCTCAGTCTATATTTTTGTCCTTGACTGTTAAAGGAATCCCCTCTAGTCTTTTTTTTTATGCAAAAGTGGTTAGAACTACAGTTAACAAGGAGAAATCCATTATCTGGCTACTGCCATTAATCTGTAAAGAGAAACAGGCATAGGTTAATGTGCTTATTTTTTTTTTTTTTGTAAAGGTAAAGTTTTATTATTTTAAACATATAAAACATACACAACATAAAAAAAAACACTCAAAATTATTATTTGGAGTTCAGCATGGCAATGCAGGTCAATGTATTAGTTAAAGCACCAGTAACATCAATTTAAAAAAAAAAAAAAAATAGAAAAAAAAAACACAAAGACAAATCAAAAATTAAATCGCTAAGTCTTTATTAATACGTTACTTACCCAAACTCCGCTTGCCCTCCTCTTCAGAAAAGGTGATCCATCATGCGGCGCTCAATTTCTCCTCCCTGCCTTCCTTATAGGAGATAGCCAGGGAGGAGAAATCGAGCACCGCATGATGGAACGTCGATGTATCGCCTTTTCTGAAGAGGAGCGCAAGAGTACTTAGCGATTGAAACGTTTAATTTGTTTGTTTTGTTTTTTTTTTGTTCTACACTAAGATTTTTTTTTTTAAAAAAATTGATCTTACTGGTCCTTTAAGAAGTGCAATAACATAAAAAATATATGTAAACACAATTTTTTTTCCCAGCCTCAAACGTATTAGTACAGGATAGATACTGTCTAGTACTGTCTTATTCTCTGTATACTTAATAGAACACATTGTTAGGGATAGGCAAATTTTTTCGCCTTGTTTCGCCGAAAAAATTACGCCCATAGACTTGTATGGCGTTGTGCGTCAAAAATATTTTGTGGCGCGCGACAATTTTTTTGACGCCCATAGACTTTAATGGGCGTCGGTGTCATTTTGCCAGCGGCAAATTTTTGGCGAAACGAAACGGGTCAAATTCGCCCATCCCTACACATTGTCCACTTGTTGTATCAGCCTTCTTCTTTTGGGGACCTTTTGTTTTGGGGTGTTCCCTAGGTTTGACAATGGTAATCTATGCTAGAAAATTTGGCATCAATGGGGGGCCTCAAAGGAGTTGTTGTTCTATGTGGTTGACTGGGTCGTCCAGGTCACACCAGATTGTAAAATCTGTTTTTGTAGGTCAGCTCATATAGGGGAATCATTTTGTCAACCAACTCCCGCCATTACTGTAGGAAGTGTTGTACCCATCCAGTGCATGGCCACTGGTTTTTTGTTTTTCCCATATTCAACCACCAGGAGGCATGTTTCTGGTGCCACCACTCTGGGAAAGGCCAGATTGGTTGTGTGGAATGTCGGAGGACAGGGCCAGATCATATGGAAGATGCCAGCCGAGGGTATACTACATCTTTAAGGCTAATGTGCTTCTTTCGGTGCCGGGTGAGGCTAGAGGGTCTGTCTCTATTTAAAGCGGACCTGTCACCTACACATAAAAATCTGTACAGCTATGGGATCTGTTATCCAGAATGCTTGATACACAACTTGTCTTAATAACAGTGTCTGCAAAATGGCTCCTGCCTGCTTGCTGCGATTGTGTAATTTCAGGACTGACGGAAACAAAATGTAAATAATAAATGTAGTGTAAAGTTTCTTTATCTAACATGATCAAAAAAATGGCAATTATTTCTTATGGTGGCAGGTTTACTTTAATTAGCCCTGCGTGCAGGTATCTACAAGGGTTAATATAGGGGTTATTAACCTTTCAGTTTGGAAATGAAGTAGACAGGCTGTTTAGGTGGAAGATCACTTCAATCCTTATTACGTCTGCAGCAATGAAAATAATAATTAAAGTGAGATATATACAGTGACTGGGTACGTGTTACAGAACTGTTTCCCCTATCGTAAACTGGGTCCCATGAGATTTTCCCCGTTTGTTTGTTTGAAATTATTTTCATCCAAGACTATTTGTCATTGAGTCGGGACCTAGTGTTATTCCTGACACTTTGGCCCAATTCATTAATAATTCTAAATGCAGCAAAAAGGTCAATATGTAAAGGAATCTTCTACCATTCATAAATATGAAAGTCCAATCTCCCTTACCTGGACAGAACCTTGGATGTTTCCCATTCGTTGTGTGGTTGTGGTCAAACATTTTGTTCTCGTTTCAAGTACACTATGGGGCAGATTTACTAAAGGGCGAAGTGACTAACGCTGGCGAAGATTCCGTTTTCAGGGATTTCATCGATTTACTAATGGGCACAGGCGTCACTTCGCTAATGAAGGCGATAGACGCTAGCGGTGATTCGCACTCTATCGCCAGGCGAATATTCGCTCTGGGCGAATTGATGTTACATCGGATATTCGCTAATATGCGGATTTTACTGAACGTTACCTCTTTCCAAGACTTGCCTTCGCCAACTCAGACCAGATGAAGTGCAATGGAGTGTATAGATCTTCCTCGTTCCTCTATCACTTACATCATATTTTTTAGTGGAAAAACGCTGGCGTCTTTTCTTTTTTTTAGAGTGATAGGCTGCAAAAGTCCTAAAAATTTATTTTTCAGTAACCGGGTTCCCCCATATATTTCCTAACATATAGAACATTAAGGGGCTGATTCACTAAATTCGAGTGAAGGATTCGAAGTAAAAAAACTTCGAATTTCGAAGTATTTTTTGGGCTACTTCGACCTTCGACTACGACTACAAATCGAAGGATTCAAACTAAAAATCATTCGACTATTCGACCATTCGATAGTCGAAGTACTGTCTCTTTATAAAAAACTTCGACCCCCTAGTTCGCCATCTAAAAGCTACCGAAGTCAATGTTAGCCTATGGGGAAGGTCCCCATAGGCTTGGCTAACTTTTTTTGATCGAAGGATATTCCTACGATCGTTGGATTTAAATCCTTTCGAATTGTTCGATCCGAAGGATTTAATCGTTCGATCGAAGGAATAATCCTTCGATCGTACGATCGTAGTATCTGCGCTAAATCCTTCGACTTCGATATTTGTAGTCGAAGGATTTCAATTCCTAGTCGAATATCGAGGGTTAATTAACCCTCGATATTCGACCCATAGTGAATCAGCCCCTTACTATACAGTGGGCTCATGTGTAGGGCATTATAACAACTCTATTTTATTTATTATGCAAATTAGCCTGAGAGAAGACCTCTAACAAAGTTGCGTTAGGCAGAATTGAACGCCAGCGCATATTCTCTTTGATTTGCTCTTTGCTGAAGTAACGCTAGTGACAATTCGCCAGCATTCTGCCGCCCCAGACGCAACTTTGCATTTTAGTAAATTAGCGATGTCTGAGCGAATTTTCGCCGCTTAGTAAATTTACCCCTATTCTCTGTTGTCTGCCTGTAAGGCCCTTCTATAGACTAATGTATGCAATAAGTTGCAGCCCTGATTTTCAGATATGTTGGTTTCAAATACCGTATATACCCGAGTTTTTCAGCATCCAAAATGTGCTGAAAAAGTCTACCTCGGCTTATACTCGGGTCAGCGGTACCCGACCCAAGTAGCTGAGTCACTTTTAATCATATCTATACCAACAGTTCACTTGGGGAGAGACTGCAATATCCCACAATGCCCTCTGTTGGTTATATGAAAGAATAACAGTTCGCCCTCTGTTGGTTATATGAAAGATTAACAGTGACTGCAATATCACACAGCGCCATCTGTTGGTTATACGAAAGAATAACAGTGACTGCAATATCACACAGCACCCTCTGTTGGTTGTATGAAGGATTAACAGTGATGGCAATATCACACAGCGCCCTCTGCACATGGTAGTGGGACAATGCACACAGTAATCCGTTTGGCAATTCTCTGTCACCATCAACTTTGCAAAGAAGTCCGGTTGATCGCTGGGGGAGTCTCTTTGGCAGAATGTGCGCTGCTGGGAGACAGGGCTGTAGTTATGTCTAGGCTTATACTCGAGTCAATAAGTTTTCCCAGTTTTCGTAGGTAAAATTAGGTACCTCGGCTTATACTCGGGTCGGCTTATACACGAGTATATACGGTAATCACCTCCAACCCGTATATAGGTTTGAATTGTGTTGGTTGTTTTAGAAAAAGCTATTTTTCAAGTTTGGTGGCCTTTTAAGGTAATGTAGCCCAACTAAAAGCTTCCTATATCTCAAATAGTTTTGTCTGGCTTTTGCTCTCCGCTGTTGCTGAACATATTTAAAAGCAAAGAAGTTTGGGCATTTCTTATCTGAAATGAAATTCTCCTTGTTTCCATGCCTTTTAGTTTGCTAAGCTGCTGGTTTTACAATAAATGTCATTTGCTTGTATATGTTTTATGTGGATACGGCGTTTATAAAAAAAAAAAAAATCAAATCAGTATTTCTAATGCGCTTTCCAGTTCTCTCCGTGACCCTGTTCCCTGTTTCGTAGATTCTGTTTAATTCGGGGGAAAGTCATTCCATATTTCAGCAAGAAGAATAGGAGATAAGATCACTTCCTCTGTCCATATAATAATCAGCCTCTCCATTATACGCGTGACAGGGTTTCCAGAGCAGACATAGAACATCGGTTTTCAGGCTGAAGTGATCCAAGGACAATTCGCTAGTCTCATCTGCACCCAACCTCAACCTTCAGTGGTTAACCAGAACCCTCCCAACTGGTGGTCAACCCACGAGTCACCACAGGTCAACCCACACATCCCTACAGTGTACTCCTTACATTGGTTGGTGCTTTCTGACCCCATATCAGTCCCTTTAGTTGTTTATTTAAAGGGGAACTGTCATGAAACTTTGTAAATACAATCAATTAAATATTCTGCATTGTTTCTGAAACAATCAAGTTTATGTTCAATATCCATCTCTCAGCATCTGATTCTATTCATTTTCTCTTCATGCAGCAGTTGGGTGTCAGATATATATCAAATATAACTTATAGGGGTTTCCTTTCCTAGCAGATGTATTAGAGATCACTCAAATAACTGATTACAAACAAAATCTAACAAAATAACTGCCTTTTGCACAAATGCTGCATGTAGAGAGACAGGTCTGCCGCGGGTCTTCTCAGTAGCGATTTTTACTCCTTTTTTCTGATCCTGCCTACTTCCGATGATGTCACTTCTGGTTTACAATGACAGCACTTCCTGATTCTTGATGGTCAGCGGGTCCGGATTGCGGATAAGGTACTTGCTGGTCGGGTAGCGGGTCCAAGCAGGTAAGAATGTGGGTTGAAGTCCTTCACATCTCAGTCTGCCATGATGGAAGCCTTCAGCGATTAATGTGTTAGTCAGACATATTGGCTCAAACCTTTTGAGGCAACTGAAAAACTGAATGAAGAAACCACTAAAATACACAAACATATGAGACCACTGGGGCCATGTTTAATAAAGTGCATTATAGAGCAATCCAGCCCCGAAAAGCACAATAACACAAACACCTTTAAAAGGTATCACACGCCGTGCTCAGATGTCTACTGCCGCTGCACTGTTTAGTAAATAAGGCCCTTGATCTTCAGTATAAAAGCTAATTTATCAAATCAAACATTTGTAGGGATGCAGCCGTCTTCATCAAGCGAGGCGTCCACTTCAATATATCACCGAACAAATCAAATGGTCACATGCTCTGTCATAATACAAAGGTCAAAAATATACTCCTTTTATTATAGATCAAGGGAAATAATCAGTTTCATCCAAGCCCTTTGTCACTGAAACCAATGGAAGAAAAATTGGCTGTAGGATTTTGACCTTTCCTATTACTGTAAAATCGTCAACAAACTACTGGAAAACGATAAAAAGAGAAAAGGGGTGGGGGGTATTTATTCACTGAAACATTGGTTTGTAGCAGTGGAAGCAAGATGTGCTGTTTGTAGAAGAGAGAGACTACATGGCAGCTCCCTTTCTCTTGCCAGCCTGACCAATGATTGGATGCATAGGATGCAGTGGATTTGTATTCACCATCCAAAACCTGCCAAATTGGAGTTTTAGCCTATGGGGGACCTCCTACAATCAATCTGAAGTCATTTGGTAGACGTTTGAAAAAATTATATTTTTACAAAAAAAAAATTTTGGGGTAAAAAACCTTTGAATCGAATTTGATTCAAATTTGCAGTTCGATCCTATTCACCCGTTTTTTAAAAAAAAAATTGATTTTTGAATAAATTTTGATTGGTTATTTTTTTTCGAATTTCAAGTTTATGGGAGTTGGTGGGAGTTTTTAAAAACTCCCATCAACTCAAAATTTGACCCTTGATAAATCTGCCCCTAAAAGTAACTGTAGACAGCAGAATCCAAGACCATTCGCAATGTAAATAATCAAAGTCTATTGAAAAGTTGCTTAGAATTGGTCCATCTTTAACTTCTGGGGAGAACTTCCTGATTATAAAAGACTGACATCTGGGTATTAAAAACTCAGACCTAAGCAAGGATAATTATTAGCAATTCAAACTACATAGTTGTGTGTGGGCTTTATTCCTGTTTTTCTCTGGAAATTCTAGAGCTTAGACTTTGGGATGACTTTGTTCCTTAAGATGCTATTGCTCAACTTGTTTTTAAACTGGATGTTGACAAATCTGATCCAGTGAAGTGTAATCTCGCCTGAATCACTGCGTTACTCCATCTATCATATAGTTTACAAAAGGGGGAAAAAAACGGGAAAATAATTACTCAAAAAGCAAAAACTATACCATTTAGTTCCTTTTGCTGGCATAGTACTGTGAAGTACTTAAAGGGCATGTAAAGGTAAAAAAATACAATCCCATTTTTACTTCATTTAAGGAAAAAAAAATCTATCTCCAATATACTTTAATTAAAAAATGTGTACCGTTTATATAAGAAACCTGACTGTATGCAGTGAAATTCTCCCTTCATTTACTGCTGTGGATAGGAATTGTCAGACGGTCCCTAACTGCTCTGCAGGGAAACAATCATACTTATGTACAGCAGGGGGAGCCCCCGCCTTACTTCCCAGCCATGCAGAACTCAAGCAGCTTTGTTTGTTTCGCTGTAGAGCAGTCGGCGACTGTGTAGAGATTTGTATTGGATTTTATTTTTGCCTTTACATCCCCTTTACTGTTTCCAACTCCAGCTGCAGGGACAAAGATCATGGAGCCAGATTTAAACAGATAAACTGGGATTCTATTGGGAGGATTATTTTGCTGCAGCCACTGGTTCTGCAGAGTTGGAGAAAGTTTGTATTAAACAATCCAAAAACTATAAAATCCACATTAGATTACATGACAACACAGGAACCAGTGCAGTCTGTATATTCTGAATATTAATCAGTCTTGTTGTATCGGCTTCTGGCAGATATTATTTGACTTGTGCTGTTTTGATAATTTGTGACAATCCCTAAGCAGCCCAGATCACACTGAGCATGTGCACAGTCTTGGTCTTGCAAAGATGTTTAACGAAGTTACAAGAAGGTGACCCCCCTGTGGCCAACTTTGAAAGCATAAATCATTTGTTTGATTAGGCTTGTGGTGCAGTAAGTTCATGTTTATATTTAGTATACAAAATACAGCATTTCTAGCCTTATTCTATTTTCCGTTTAAAGGCAAATAACTATGAACAAGAAAATGTCATATGAGTTTAGTCTCGTGCATATAAGGCTCTATCAAAATATAATCAATTTAACATTCTATGCTGTTTATGAAATAGTCAAATTCTTCTTCATTATCCGCCCTCTCCGAAGAGCATGTGTTCCCTTTGCCTAGACAATGTATTGGTACTGACTGTCTTACAAAATAACTGACTCCAACTCAAAGCTGTAAAGAGACAGGTGACTGAGAGGGGAACAGTGAAGATTAAGTTGAAGAAGGAAGAATTTCAGTTTCAGTTCTTTGAAAAAAGTTATTGCAAAGGAAAAAATGTCAGCACGGGATTTATTATTTAGCAAAATTAAAATTAGAATTTGTCCTGGAAGTCCAAGGTGACTAATATCCTCATATTTTAAAGTAGTCATGCGATAAGTGACATCACTAATCGCTGATTTAAGGGTGACATCAATAAGCACAGTAATGTTATAGGCTATTACTGGATCAGTACAGCAAGCAAGCTATTGATTTCCCAAGAAATAAATGATTTGAATAATGATTTAGGTTTTAAATCTTAAAATTGCTTTTTTAAGCAAAATATCAATTTCAAATTACTATTACTTACCCTTTAGGGACAAATTAACTTTATAGTCTCTGTCTACAAAATCCTAAATTCAATTCTTAGAGGCCCATTTATCAAAGGTCGAATTTCGAATTCATGTGAATTTTTTTTTAATTTGAATATACTGTACTCACAATTCGATTGGGAGGTTATTTAAAGGGAACTATTACGAAAATTGAAATTTCATTTAGATCCAAAATATCTTATAGGAGGGCTCCTTTCCAGATGAATTAGAGCTCACTCAAATAACTGATTCCAGTACAAAATAACTGCCTTTTGCACAAATTCTGCATGTAGAGAGACATGATGTCTGGTGAGTTTAATAGAGTGACCTCTAATACATCTTCTAGGCAAAAGGAGCCCCCCTATAAGATATATTGGATGTAACTGTCAATGAATATCTGACACCCAACTGCTGCATGAAGACAGAATGAAGAGACACAGATGCTGAGAGAGGGATAGTGAAGATAAACTTGATTATTTCAGAAATGATGCAGAATATTTATTTTTAATCTTTTTTCGGTATTCTGAAGCTTGTGTTAAATTTTTATTTTCACAATAGTTCCACTTTAAGAAAAAATTAGAATGTCTAATATTCGAACGAATGGTTCCGACCCGAAAATTCAAATCATATTTGATGATTATTCGGTTCGTACGAATAGTTTTTTCTATGAAAAAAAAAACGTCAAGAAGGATATTAACATCTCCAAATGGCTTATCGGACCTCTGTCATTGACTTGTACATGAACTCGGCAGGTTTTCGGTGGCGAACATTTGAATTACGACTGTTTCCATGGTTGAGATGTGATAACTCTCACATTCAAATTTACATTCGAATAGGGGGGGATTAAAATTCAAATTTGTGAATCTTGAAACTTGAAAATTCTAATTTGAATTTACTATTCGACCCTTGATAAATCTGCCCCTTAATGTCTCTACCTTCAAAGTTGTGAGGTTTTTAGTTTTTCTGGTATTTGCTTTAACCTGCTGTATACTAGGGGGCAAATTCACTAACCGGCGAAAATTCGCCAGCGCTCGCTTCGCGCACATTGCAACACTTCGCCAGGCATAAATTCGCCTGGACAACGTTAATTCACGAAGATCCGAAGTTGCGCACAGGGTACCCAACGCTGGTGAAATTACGCCAGCGAAATTGCGCTCAGCAGTTCGAAGTTACGCTATCGTTGGCTAATTTGCATACGGCGTGCAGTTAAAGTACAATGGCCGTATATGTTACAGCAAATACATTACATTACACAAGGCCAGGGAACCTTAATAAACTTATATAAAGTTGTTATATTGCCCTACACATGTGACCACTGTATAGTTTAGGTTAGGGATGCACCGAATCCAGGATTCGGTTCGGGATTCAGCCAGGATTCGACCTTTTTCAGCAGGATTCGGATTCGGCCGAATCCTTCTTCCCGGCCGAACCGAATCCGAATCCTAATTTATATATGCAAATTAGGGGTGGGAGGAAAAATACGCGACTTTTTGTCAGAAAACAAGAAAGTAAAAAATGTTTTCCCCTTCCACCCCTAATTAACATATGCAAATTAGGGTTTGGATTCGGTTCGGTATTCGGCCGAATCTTTCACGAAGGATTCGGGGGTTCGGCCGAATCCAAAATAGTGGATTTGGTGCATCCCTAGTTTAGGTGCCATATGTTAGCAAATGTAGGGGGGAAGGAGGGTACCCCCAAAAAAAATTTACAATCTTTTTCAGTCTATCACCCTTTAAATAGGAAAAAAACGCCATTGTTTTTTTTCAACTTTTTTTTTAAGGAAATCCTATCTACTCTATTGCACTTCGCCTGGTTTGAGGTGGCGAAGGCAAGTCTAGCGATAGAGGTAAAATCAAAAACTTGCGTAGTAACAGACTGAAAATTCACCTGGCGTTAGCGTGCGAAGTTGCGCCAGAGTCTATCTCCTTGGCGAAATTACGCCAGCAAAATTACGCCAGCTACCGTTAGTAAATCGGCGAAGTGCTGAAATGATGCCATTTCGAGAATTCGTCAAGGATGTCTGGCTCCTTGGTTTTCTTTTTCATCCTTGCTTAGCAATGTCTGGCAAACAAGAAAAGCTCTTTCTACCTTTCTCTTGTTTTTATTGGAAATATTATTCTTTCTGCTTTTCTGCTTTCACTCCCTTTGTGTGTCTGAGTCAGACTGCTAATTGCATACACTTAGGGGCAGATGTATCAAGGGTCGAATATCGAGGGTTAATTAACCCTCGATATTCGACTAGGAACAAGGAACTAAAATCCTTCGACTTCGAATATCGAAGTCGAAGGATTTAGCGCAAATGCTACGATCGAACGATCGAAGGATTATTCCTTCGATCGAACGATTAAATCCTTCGAATCGAACGATTCGAACGATTTAAATCCAACGATCGAAGGAATATCCTTCGATCAAAAAAACTTAGGCAAGCCTATGGGGACCTTCCCCATAGGCTAACATTGACTTCGGTAGCTTTTAGCTGCCGAACTAGGGGGTCGAAGTTTTTTTTAAAGAGACAGTACTTCGACTATCGAATGGTCGAACGATTTTTAGTTCGAATCCTTCGATTCGAAGTCGTAGTCGAAGGTAGAAGTAGACCATTCGATGGTCGAAGTAGCCCAAAAACCACTTCGAAATTCGAAGTTTTTTTACTTCGAATCCTTCACTCGAGCTTGATGAATCGGCCCCTTAAAAAGAGTAAATATTAATTGCTAAGAATGAAATCTTCAATGACAAAGAATTCAGGAGCAGAGAGAAAAGCTTTATTTCTTTTCATGTCACAGGGTTGGGAACGACTGTATTTTAACTATTTTTTACATTCAGAAAAGTCTTGAATACGATATCCAGACAGACCTTGAATCTCTTCTATCCCAGACAATATTATATCCACTATTTATTATGTTGTGGTTCATATTTTTGTGCTTAAGCGGGTACATTGGCTTAGGAACCTTCATCAAAGTGCCCCAGCTACTAAGACATTATACATTTTAGTTATGTGAGCACCTCCATTATTATCTTTTACATTTTGTCCTCTGAAACCAAAGAATGGGTTTTGTTATCTTTTTGAACGGCAATTGCAGAACCGTCACAACAAGTTGATGGATGTTGCTCGAATTCGCAGGCCTACCGGGAACAGCAATGATCAGGAAAAAATATGTCTGAGTTGAGGGTCAGAGTTAAATTTAGAAATACGGTAGCGGGAGGCAGCTTGCTTTTTTTTATCCCTCTGCAAGAGACAGTTGAATTTCAGCAGAATCATTTAGTAAACAGAGGAATAAAAAAATATTGAAAAAAATTTAATACATAATAAAATGTTATTAAGTTATCTAGCATTTATTCCTAAAAGGGAGTCTCTTCTGCAGTTACCTGGGGAATGTCTAGGATGAACTGTCGTTCTAGAAGAGCATTACCTAGTTATCTGGAATAGGGGTTCACTTACTTTTGGAAGCCCTGTCATTGGGCTTTCTAAAGGTCAGCCAAGAATTGCTCAGGTTAAAGGCGGCCATACACATTCACATTTAAATCCTTGTGCAAAGAAGTTTGGATATTGCTGCTCATTCGTTGTAATGGAATGATCTAAAACCATTTAGATTTAAATTCTAGGATTAAAGTAGGAAAAATAAATCAAACAACAAAATCAAACAAATCAGACAAATAGTCTTGAAATATTACTGTGGAAATAGTTGCGACCGTCACACACTGATATTGTCAGATACAATATCTAATCCATGTACAGATATTATTATCTAACCTGTCTAATCAACCAATGAAAATTGTAAAGTCAATTATTCCCCTGGCCATTAGCGATGGGCGAATTTCTCCCATGAAAAAAAATTCTCAAAACTCAAAAATTTAAGCCACGTCAATTTTGACACTGGCGTTAAAGTTAATGGGCTTCCGAATAGCATTTGAATTCGTCTGTGAATTTAAGCAGGAGTTTTGTGAATTTATTTGCCACCAGCAAAATGCATAAATTTGCCTCCAATTTGCGCATGGCGAATTTATTCGACCCATCACTGCCCATTAGTTAATAAGAAGGGGGTTTGATTTGGGGCTGAGCCCCATATACCATTGTATTTAATAACTATATTTAATAAATTCAGGCCACTTTCATTTTTTATTGCAGTGTATTCCCTGGACTCCCTGTCTCTGGCCTAGGGATGGGCAAATTTGACCCGTTATGTTTCGCCAAAAATTTGTTGCCGACGAAATGTCGCTGACGCCCATTAAAGTCTACGCACACCGACATACAAGTCTATGGGCTTCATTTTTAATGGCGAAACAAGGCGAAAAAATTCGACCAATCCCTAGTCTCTGCTACATTCCTTATAAAAATAAGAAAACGCCAGTTTTATCATGCTTTATGGCACAGATCCTAGATTTATATTGAGCGCAATACTCTTACAATACTCCTTAGCCTCTGCTATCTGGGGAGACTTTAATAGACTGGGGCTTCATTTGCTGGAGAAGCATTTTATATAATAATCCAGTTCAATCAATATTATTGCAATTTCTAGCAAAACGATTCTTAACCGGTATCAGTCATCGCATGGGATTTTCTTTTATTTATAAATCATTGTGGATCAGTAGAATAATCACACTTGAGTTTGTAGATTTCATTTTTAGATTACACCATATTAAAATTTGTATTATAGAGCAGGGTTTGTTAACATTCTTAGGGGCTCCAATGAAATTTAGGACTCCACTTCCTGACACAAAACAATTTGTTTCAAATGAATCGCCTGACTTATTTAATAATAGTACTCAATAGCCTTGAACATCCTGTAAATGATATCCTTATGAATGGCACTTAGTGATGTCACCAGTTATGACTGGTGCTTAGTGATGTCATTTCTGCCATTGACTCGCTGAAACTTGTGTATTATATATATATAGTGAATAAAGTACTCCCTCTTGTAAAATATAAGGATATTATAAGTTACAGAGGAGTTTCATGACCATATAAAAGTACGAGGCTGAAGGCCGAGTGTTTTTATACAGGTCATAGAACTCCGAGGTAACTTCTAATATCCTCATATTTTACAACTGGGGGTACTTTATTTATTATAATACACAAATTTCAGTGAGTCATGTGACAGAAATGACATCAGAACTCACCGTTTATAACTGATGACATCAGAACTCACCGTTTATAAGGATATAATTGACAAGATATTCATAGCTTTTGTGTATTATAATAAAATATTGACCACCTCTGAAGAATTTTAGAAGGAGATAAATAACTTTTCTAGCAAAACCGCACTGGTCCAAACTTAACATGGTATCCCACTGTTTTTTGTATTGTTATATGATTAAAGGAGACATATAGGAATAGGATAAACGAAAAAATGCTAATTTTGTAGGCAATAATAATTAATATATGGTGTTGCTTTTACATGGTGCTAAAAATGAATATTATCTTTAAAAATCGTCCCTATATTGGAGCTCCCTATAGATGTTCTCTGGTCCCTGTCTGTGTTTAAAAATCAGGGGTGGGCGTGTCCCTGCCAGAAGCACAGTAGGAGGGGGACAGCCAATCACAGCCCTGCAATCACACAAGCACAGACAGGCTTCAGTTCCCTATCAGGTCCTGCTAGCTGCTGATTGGTTCCTGTCCTACAGTGCAGTGAGCTGAGTGCACAGCCTGGGAATTCAGGGAGCAGGAAGTGGAAGAGAAGGGAGGGATTATTAGGGTTTTTTGCAGAAATATTCAATAAATCAGCCTGAAAAACTACGTTTTAAAGCACAATTTTTCTATATTTAAATGAGTATACTGCACTGGTACATTCTTATTTTTTACACAATATGTCTCCTTTAAAATGCACCAGGAACTGCAGTTGGTTGAAACTGAACGTTGCTATTACTTAAATTTGTGGTTTTACAATCCTTTTTAGATCCATTTTGACTGCCTTAAATGCATATGGGTTTCCGTTGGACTATTCATGTCCTATACTAATTTAAATTCTGTGTTGAGTTCTTAATGTCGGTGCATCAAAACTTCATAATAAACCATTGCAGCAAAATTCAAGTGCAGGTGTTTGAAATGTAATATCATTGTAATGTGTATCAAAGGAATTAGAATATCATGTTGCATTTGGAAAAGGCATTAAAATGTGACCCAGCTTAACCACAGACCAAATGGGATCAATTAGCTTGTGCACTTAGGGGTGTTCTAAGTTGCATCTCAACCGCGCATTAAGTGAATAAAAAGGCTTGTGAGGAGAAGCCTTTATTGGGACTCACACAGCAGCAACATTGGGAGTCCTGTTAATGGAACTGAATTGATGGTTCCTGCCCACAAGAAGTGATTTTGGACCATTGTTCCGGGCAGATTTGATCCATGTTTTTAACAATAGTTTGGTGAGTCTTGTGCATCTCTATTTTCAATCAGCGCCATCTATTTGTGATTGTATTAAGATCAGGGCTTTGTAGCCATTATTTTGATCTTGAGCCACTTCCGAATTGCTTTGAGCTTGTGTTTGGGATCATTGTCCTGCTGAAAGATGGTCTTTAGTTTCTTTTTATAAGACTAAAAGAGGTTCCCCCTTATTTTCCTGTATTTTTCATTTTGTTTTAGGAAGTTGTGCAGACTCAGGGCATAATCCTAGCACCACCACACCTCACTGTATATAGAGCTACAATATAACACATCTGTCATTTTCTGAAAAACATGGAGGTGATACAACTGCATTGTGGCAAAATCTTTTGTGAGGGGATCACGATAAAGCTGTCCACAATGGCAGTGGTAGGTGGAACTGTCGCCAGCAATGGCCAGAACAAACAAATGGACCTTTTAACCATAGACATATACCCCTAGACCCCCTAGACATACTGGGGCTCATTTATCAACACTGGGCAAATTTGCCCATAGGCAGTAACCCATGGCAACCAATCAGATTGCTTCATTCATTGTCCTACTTGCAGCTGGTTTTAAAAAGCTAATCACGGATTGGTTGCTATAGGTAACTGCCCATGGGCAAATTTGCCCAGTGTTGATATATGAGCCCCACTGAATTTTTCACCTTTGCAACAATGCACCGCTAAGTAGTTCTCCAATACTATACAATTGTCATAAGGAAACACCTATGGGTTTGAGATGAATGGATGACATATTAGGGTGGTGGCAGACGAGGCTACTGGGGGAGATTAGTCACCCAGTGACAAATAGCCTATTTTTCGGGCGACTACTCTTCCCTAATGCCTACCAGCCGGCTAGAATGTAAATCGCTGTCGGGATGGCACTCGGATCGCTTCTGGTTTACGAAGTCGTCGAAGTTTCTTCTTGAGGTGACTTCGGAAACTAAAGCGTTCCGAGTGTCATCCCGCCAGCGATTATCATTCTAGCCGGTGGGTAAGCATTTAGGGGAGATTAGTCGCCCAAAGAAGAGGCAATTTGTCGCTGGGAGACTAAACTCCCCCAGTAGCCTCATCTGCCACCACCCTTAAAGCTCAGGATCTCTAGGTACATGTTTATTTGTTTTTCCACAGTGCAGTACTCACTAGTAGAGCAAAATTATGGAATCACACCACCCAGTGCCGGGCCAAGTCGACCAAGCGCCCAAGAAGGCAACCTGGCCGACTACGGCGCTCCCAATCGTTCGCACATGCACAGAAGAGAACGAGTGACTGCGCATGCGCGGAAGTGCCGGTGCTATGCAAATGCGCATGCACGGAAGAGCGCACAATCGTCATTGAGCAGGAACTGCAGCCACAGATGGGTCCGAACTAAGGGAAAGCATCAAAAGAGGTACGTGCCTGGCGCCCCTCTGCCTTTGCGCCCTAGGCACATGCCTCTTCTGCCTCCCCCTAGTTCCGGCCCTGACACCACCTGTCATTTTTGGGTAAACTAGTGATCGACTGAAGCTCAGCACTACTGAAGCAGGCAAGCCGGGACCTGGCTAGGGCCAGACTGGGCCAAAAACAGCTGAAATCTGCGGGATGATTTCAACCTCCGACCTCTAGCAGAATCCTCTTTTTGTGTCACACTCAACACAAACACACTCAGCACATTACAGCTCAAACTGCAACATCTCGTGTTTCTTCACCGAAATCCGCCAAGAAGAGAAGAAAAGTATTCTGCTAGCGGCCGGGGGCTGAAATCAGCCTGTGGATTTCAGCCCTGTCTACCCCTAGCCTCAATATACATTGTACAACAATGGGCCAGATACAATTCAGTGATAAAAAAAAAGGTTATTTTAGGGAAACTCATGGATGAGATTCAATTCGAGAAGAAAAAACGTTTTCAGTTTTTCCCCTTAGACTTTGACAGAGTTTTCAGGTGATAAACTGTGAGATACGTTTTTCTGATTTGAATTGCATTATCAATTGAATCTCACCCATAAGTTTTCACGTGAAACTTTTTTCTCACTGAATTGAACCTGATTTGTTTTCAGGGTCGGACTGGGGGGCTTCGGGCCCACCGGGGCTACTGCCCCAGGACCTCCGCTCCATTCTGTCCTCTGTCTAATCTGACCCTGCATTTCTTCTTTGTTCTCTTTAATACTGTACATGTCATAAGGGATAACACAAAAACATTAGATTAGGATTAGAGGTCACAAAAAACTTCAACATGCCAGACCAATGTCAATGTTTGATTACCGTGTACACCATGGAACTCTAGGACACCTGCAGTTTCTCTGTTCTCTGTGTGTCCACATGGGGCCATACTGTTTTGTTTCTGTAAACTTGACCATAGATCCTCTCCAGCTATTGTGTAGCATAACCTCACCTTCTGGAGATTTTCTTGACCTGCCGAGTTTACAACGTGATCAAAGTCTTGCAGCTTGAGTTCTTGAGTATGTGACATACTAGTTCTTGAGTTCTATGAGTATGTGACATACTAGTTCTTGAGTTCTATGAGTATGTGACATACTAGTTCTTGAGTTCTTGAGTATGTGACATACTAGTTCTTGAGTTCTATGAGTATGTTTATGGGTTTGAGTGGGTGGGTAAATAGAGGACACTAGGTTAGTATTAAATAAGTCCTCCAACACCTTTCATGACTGAGAGGGTGACAAGCCCATTTTTCTAATCGCTTAAACTCCTTCCTAGACTGGATCAGACTGGTAAACCATTATTACATTATTACAAACCACTGCCTGCTTTGTTTTACTTGAATAGACCGTGGCATAAGGTATTTTTATACAGGGCCGCCAATAGAAATCACGGGCCCCGTACAACAACATTTTTGGGGTCCCCTACCCACCCCCTACCCACCCCGTCCCCCAAGCCCCACCACAGATCCCACCCACCCATCCTTAAAACCCTGCCCACCCCACACAATAATTAAAAGACCACACAGACATCAGCACTATGGGGCATGTTTACTAACATCGGAGATAAATATCTGGAGAGATTTCTGGAGATGTTGCCCATAGCAATCAATCAGATCTTTGCTTTTGTTTTCTAACTTGGCTGTGGCTGTTTAAATCTAATTGCTGATTGGTTGCCATGGGCAAACTCTCCAGAAATTTCTCCAGATATTTATCTCCAATTTTAGTAAACATACCCCTAAAAAATGGTAACCCCCCCACACAAGTTATAAAAGGTCATTAATGGTCAGGGCCCCCCTATAAGTTAAAAAAAAAAGGGGCGCCAGGGCCCCCCACAACATTTTTTTTAAAAATTGGTGGTCAAGGCCCCCCTACAAGTTAAAAAAAAAAAATTGGTGACCAGGGCCCCCCTATAAGTAAAAAAAAAAACAATGGAACCAGGGACCCCCATAAAAGTTTTTTAAAAATCATTGGTCATCAGGGCCTACGATAAGTTAAAAAAATGTTAGCACAAGAGCCCCCCATAAAAGTTTTACTAAAAAAAATATTGGCACCAGAGCCCCCCTTACAATTTAAAAAAAACATTGGGGTCCCAGAGAATATTTAAAAAAAAAAAAAATTATTAAATTATTAAATTAAATTAAATTATTAAATTAATACATTGATGTTCAGTAGAACTGAACTCGTGGCTTCAGGATTTCAGCATCGTCTCCTTTCATGGCTTCGGGACTTCAAGTTCAGCTCTTTTCGTGGCTTCGGATCTTGTCGTCTTTTCGGCGGTTCAGGACTTCGGAAGAGGCGGCGGCTTCAAATAACCCCTGTGCCCCCCCTGATGGCGGCCCTGTGTGTATAGATGTATATGAAAGCTGTGCAACACAAGTAGGGCTTATACATCAAACATTATGCATCGTACAAATACACATATATATTCATGTATATATTGATAGCTCGAGGTCGGGAATACCTGATCTTATTCATTATAAAGTAACTTCTGAGATATTTGCTTAACAGCAGAGGCTTAAAGCTTTACAGCAGTGAATTAACTCTGTTATATCTCAACTTCAGGCAGCTCACTGGGCATTAGGGATGGACTACAATGTGGATTCCGTAGTGTAAGTAACAGGGATTTAGATCCCTTGAGACTTGTCTGGAACCTACACCAATAACCCTGTATTAACGATCCAACCCACACAATTTATCATAGTATTTTATAAACTTAAATGTATGCAAATGAGGCCAGAGTTCACTCCACTGATGGGAATATAATGCTTTGTAAAAATAGAATTGTACTGCACTGTTATTAAGTAAGTGTTACGCTCACTTTCCATTCAATACATATCTTTATTAACATAATGTACAATAAATGCACTTTTTAATGCATTGGAAATGGGTTTTTTTGTTAAAATGGGGCTATTGTGTTTTCAGGTTCCTGCGTGATCATTTCCATCTAAATTTAGTTAAAAAGGCTGAATAGAATTACGATTTGAAGGTTGCAAGCGCATTTCACAGCAAAGTACAACGAGGTCTGAAGACAATAACAAATAATGACAGGAACACAGTTTATAATGAGCTCCCTGCTCTGAGGATCCTGTAATTCAGACTTCTGGAATTGTTCGGTGAGGACTAGGTCGGAGGGCTTTTGAAAACAACTAAGGCGCGCGGACAATGGAGAATACGTTGATGTGATATGAATTAGCGCCTTTGAGCAATGAAAGAAAGCTTTTAAACGGGAGGATAGCAAAGTATAAAATATATTGCAATTAACCAATAGCGGGAGAAAAGAATATGGGTATTATGCATTTAGTCCTATCGTTTTTTCATGTAAAACAAAGCAAAAATAAGTGTCGGGCACTCGGAGGATCCAAAAAAGCAACAACTGGTAGTAAAAAAATCTTTATAGAGCCTTGTGGGGTTTGTGCCCAAAACTGCGCTTAATCATGAGCCTGTGATTAATTCAAAAGCTATGGGGCCCAATTGGGGGGGGGTTGCCATCTTCATTTTCATAGGGAAATTTTAATGCCAGTGCCCTTACGTCAGCTCTTATATATTCAATTCATCTCCAGCTTCTGGTACTTTCTGGTACTTCAGGCCTATGCCAAGCTCATTGTTAAAAAGTCTACCCGGTCTGTCTATCTAACCTTCACTCTGTGTCCCTCTTACCCCTGGCCTCTAAACTCCCACAAGGTTTCTCTTAGCTCATGTTACAAGTTTTCTCTGCAACCATAATCCCTATAATAAACCTGCACAGTCCACTGAGACGGCCTTGTGTAGCGCTGCAAATTATCTCCAACCTGCCAAGGACACTCTTCTTATTCTCATAGAGGTATCTCTTGCTTTAATAAGACTTTTCTGATGCAAATTCTCTATTTTTGGAATCTGGGGTCAAACTGATTCCTGGTTTTCTTCCTATTTTCCTTTTCTGTTACTTTCTGTTACTTTTGCTGACAAATGTTCTACCCAAGATCAGCATAATGTTGGGGTGCCTCCGGCCTCTGCGCTTGTCCTTGTGAATTCTAATAGTGATTTCCTTGTGAATTCTAATCCAATTAATCTGAATCTAGCCAAAATGAAGCTCATGTTTTTCTCATGTTTGGCCCTTCAACTCATTTTACCATTACATGGCATGACCTTAATCCTGTTAGTTTAGCGCTGGCAAAACCTGCTGCTTTTTTCTATGCAATATTGCCAAGATACCCCCTTTCTTTCACTAGTAACAGCTGAAATACATCTCCATACCATTATCCTCTCCTGTTTAGACTACTGCAATCTCCTAATGACCAGTATCCCAGACTTCCACCTCTGTCCCCTACAACCAGAGGAGAGCGGTGGGAGTCTGGGAGAGTAGGAGGCTACTAGAAGCCTCCTACTTCTCCTAAAATGGAACCTGTTTATCCACTGGTAAAATCCCTGTTATAGCTGCCTGATAACAAAGGATAGTATATGTAATCGTTCTGCTGAGCCCTTCACTCCTCACTACATTTTGTCTCCTCCGCTCAGAGCCACCGGCTTTTCACACCATCCACATTAACTGCCAACTCTCGTCTAAAACCTTTCTACCTTGTGGGTCCTTAACTCTAAATATAGTGTTGAGTATTCATGTAGCACTTTATAAATAAAGTTATATATACATAACTGTACATGCAGTTTAATTATTTGCAGTTGTGGACCATAGGGCTCATTTATAGATGCAAGAATAACTGCAGCTAAATTGGACATTGCATCAAGTGCATATTGTTGTTATTTACAAAGGTACTTGCATCCTACATGCACTGAGCGCTTCTCCCAGGCTTTCCATTTGCATCACTGATTTGCAAGTAGGTTTCACTAAAGGTCTACTTGTCACTATAAGAGCCAAGACTGGAATGTAGATGTGTACTGGGAGCATCTCTGTGCTATGTAATTAATAGGAATGCACCGAATCCACGGCCGAACCCCCGAATCCTTTGTGATTGATTCGGCCGAATGCCGAACCAAATCCTAATTTGCATATTAAAATAAGGGGTGGGAAGGGGAAAACATTTTTTACTTCCTTGTTTGGTGACAAAAAGTCACACGATTTCGCTCTCAGCCCCCAATTTGCATATGCAAATTAGGATTTGGATTTGGTTCAGCCAGGCAGAAGGATTCGGCCGAATCCTGCTGAAAAAGGCCAAATCCCAAACCGAATCCTGGATTCGGTGCATCCCAAGTAATTAATAGTGTTGTATTTACCTCCAGATTTTACCTCATAGCCCTTGGAAAAGGCTTAGGGGCAAATTCACTAAGATTCGTAGTTGTGCCAGCGTCTGCTTCGCCGCACTTCTCCAGGCGAATTTTCGCCAGCGCTACGCAAATTCACTAAAATCCGAAGTTGCTCTCAGGGGAAACGAAAGGTTGCGACGTTGCACTAGCGTTAATTCGCCAAGCAAAGTGAAGTTACGCTAGCGATGCTTAATTTGCATACGGCACCAAATTGAAGTTACAATGGAAGTATACGTAGCATCACTACACAAGCCTGGGAAACCTTCAAAACATCAAATAAAATGTTTATTTTGCCCTACACATGTGCCCACTGTATAGTTAAGTTGCCATGAGTTAGGAAATGTAGGGGTGAAGGAGGGGAGCCCCCAAAAAAAATTCAATATTTTTCAGCCTATCGCCCATAAAAAAAGAAAAAACGGCAGCGTTTTTTGGGACTTTGAGGTGGCGAAGGAAGTCTAGTGTAAAAGGTAACGTTCAGAAAAATGCGCGTGTCAGTGAATTTGCGTAGTTACGTCCATTGCGCAAATTCGGCAGGCCCAAGGGTGTGAAATAACACTAGCGAATTTACGCCAGTGTCCATGAATCGGCGAATTAACGAAAATGCGATACGCTAGTGAATAAACGCTAGCGTTAGACGCTTCGTCCTTTAGTGAATTTGCCCCTTATTAGTGCTTCCAGTAAAGTCCCAGGCTCCAGTCCACTGTATGACTGATCTCTGTCACAGAGAAACTGCATATAAAGCCCTAATGGTCAGACTTGCTGTTTCCCTTATTTTAGTTATCATATAGAACAAAAAGGGTACTGCTGTGGAATCCGTTATCTAGAAAATCCATTATCCAGAAAGCTTCAAATTACCGGAGGGCCATCTCCCGTAGACTCTCTTATACTCAATTAATTTAAATGTTGTTTAAGTATTTCTTTTTTCTCTGTAATAATAAAAGAGTAAACAGGCAAAAAAATTGGGTTTGATTAATATTTAAACCATTTTTCAGTAGACATAAGGGGGTATGTAACCAATATCGCAAGTGTAGTTTAAAATGAAGTTTTTTTACGAATGTTTAGCACTGCTCGCAATGTAAATGAATTCGCTAGCCAAAATTACATCGCTCATGAACGCTAAGCAAAAGTTAGCGTTAACACCTGGGGGCAGATTTACCTAGGGTCGAATATCAAGGGTTAATTAACCCTCGATATTCGACTGCCGAATGTATATCCTTCGACTTTGAATATCGACGTCGAAGGATTTACCGCAAATAGTTCGATCGAACAAAATATCGAACGATTAAATCCTTCGAATCGTTCGATTCAAAGGATTTTAATCCATTGATCGAACGATTTTTCTTCGACCAAAAAAACATTAGAAAGCCTACGGGGACCTTCCCCATAGACTAACATTGCACCTCGGTAGGTTTTAGGTGGCGAAGTAGGGGGTCAAAGTTTTTTTTAAAGAGACAGTACTTCGACTATCGAATGGTCGAATAGTCGAACGAATTTTAGTTTAGTAATTGGAAGTCGAAGGTCAAAGTAGCCAATTCGAAGGTTTTTGAAATTCGAAGGTTTTTTATTCTTCACTCGAGCTAAGTAAATGGGCCCCCTGGAGTTTTGTTGAATATTTTGTCCCCAAAAAATTCTTTGCGTTTGTGAAATTTTATTTCATCGGCATGTTCTCAAAAGCCATTTGTTCGCAAACTTTGCGAGGAAGTCGTTGAAGTCTCAAATCAGTTAAAAAAGGAGGCGAACAAAGTAAATTTTAGTTACTAACAAACCATATTACATTCCCCTATTCAAGTATGGAGATCCAAATTACGGAAAGACTCATTATCTGGAAAACTCCAGGTCCTGAGTATTCTGGATAACAGGTCCCATACCAGTAAAAGCTTCCTATAGCTTAGATTCTTTCTCAGTTGATGCTCTACCATTATATACAGTAGGGAGTCATTCTTCATATTCTGCTAATAGAAAATGCTGTGTGCTTCTTTGCCAGCATTCAATGTATATGTATAGAAACTGCTCTGGTTTGGAGACTGCTCCAGCATGAAAAGCTTCTGTCTCCCAATATCATATTATTATTTTATTATTTTCATTAATATTTAGCAGCATCGATTGCTGTGCGGTGGGTGAGGAGATCCTGCACCTCAACTTTTAATACACTGCAGGGAAAGCACAAGCTCCTCATTGCAGCACCTTCCAAAACAGAGTTGAATAATTACATACTGTATAGATGGCTTTGATTCAATAAGAATGGGGAAAAGAAAACTCTGATATGTAACTTTATTTGTACAGAAAATGTATGGGTGACCCCTGATCTTGGACATGACAAGGAACTCCTGTATCATTTCACGTTTATCTAGGCACGCCCCAGTCCTATACGTTTTTGTAAGCTTGGGTTTAAGTTTATTAGCAATTTGGCCTTTAATTTAAAAATGTGTCTGTCTCTGTGGTTAATGAGAAGATTTCAACCACTCAAAGGTTCTCTTGACGCCACAACTCTTCCTCCATTTTCACTAGAGAGGCAGAATGTAGACCTAGAAATGTTGTCATGTATTATGATAAAGGTCACAATTTCCCGGTGGAGCTGACACTGGAACAGTTGAAACATTCCTCTATCCCGGGGCTCCCAATGGGAACCATCTCCAGCACTTTCTCTTCATTAGAGCAGTGTCCCTTGAGAATATTTGGATCTGACAAGGATCGGGTACTTTGTAGTAAGTGGTGACAGTTTGTGGAGCTGCATTTTTACATTACAAAAAACTAGCATGTGATCATAAATGAAATAATTTTGCCAATTTTTAAATTGTTGATTCACGGGAGTTTTTGTCACATGAAAGGTGGAAAAAAAACTGTGGGGCTCGAGTGAAGGATTCGAATGAAAAAAACTTTGAATTTCGAAGTATTTTTTGGGGTACTTCGACCATCGAATAGGCTACTACGACCTTCGTCTTCGATTCGAACTAAAAATCATTCGACTATTCGACCATTCGATAGTTGAAGTACTGTCTCTTTAAAAAAAACTTAGACTACCTACTTCGGTAGTTTAAACCTACGGAGGTACAATGTTAGCCTATGGGGACCTTCCCCATCACTTTTCTAAGCTTTTTTTCATCAAAGAAACATCCTTCGATCGATCGCTTAAAATCGTTCGATCCAAAGGATTTTATTGTTCGATCGAACGATTTTTACTTTGATCGATCGCAGGATTTGCGCTAAATCCTTCGAATTCGTTATTCCAATTCAAAGGATTTAAATTCAAGGGTCGAATTTGAGGGTTTATTAACCCGTTGATATTCGACCCTTAGTAAATGTGCCCCCTAGTGTGGGTATAAACACTTGTGTAGTGTTTGATACTAGTTTAATGCGGGAAGCTAAGAACATCCAGAGAGAGAGAATATTTTGCTACTGACCCCAGGGAGCTGTAAATAAATCGAGTGGAGAGTAGGGGAATGTTTCCGACAGTAATTGAGCCTTTTAGATACTCTTACAATTTTAATGTGTGGTTAGTCTGATTTAGAGGAAGAGTCCAACATAATAATGGGGAGAAGTGGTTGGGGAAGCGGCATCACAGTTAATCGTTCTGCACTAGCAATTTGGGGGATCAGTGTGGAGAGTTTAAAAGGATGTTGTCTGATTCAAGCAGATTAAGTGCGACCACTGGCGTCAGGGGGAAATACAAAGAGAACTGATAGAGAAGAAGGGGCTGAGATTACTCATATACAATCTGTGCTTCTCCCTTATTTCTCTTGTTTCTATCCTTTAGGTTTGGCAAATTCATCTCGAGTTCTGTGCCATCAGGATGCATTATTATAATTATTTATTTATGTAACACCAACATAACCCACTGTAAAGAGATACTACATCATTCTCATCAGTCTCTGCCCCAGTGGAGCTTACAGTCTAACGGGGGAATTCAATAAAAGTCGCAAAGAGCAAAAAAATTCGTACCAAGAAGAATAAAAATCCACATCTCGCAATGTAATATTGTTCCTTAAACTGTTACTACATTGCGATTTTTTTAGAAGTGCTTGAAGGTGTCGTAATCTTTTGGAGCAAACATAACGACTTCTTCAGTAACAAGTTTTATTACATTGACTGCGCATTGGGGCAAACTATAAAATTCACAAACGGCCTTCCACTGTCGGAAGTGGTCGCTAAACAGTTTCCGGGTTAGCAAAAGCTATATTAAATTCGCACAAAGCAAAATATGTTCACGCAAAGGCATAACTTTTCACATTGTGAATATTTTTTCCGTTACCTACTTTTATTACATTCCCCCTTAAGTCCCCTATCACATTCACACTCACTCTAGGGTCAGTTTTATCAGGAACCGATTAATCGGCCTGTATTTGGAGTGTCGGAGAAAACGGGACAATGTAGAGGAAACGTTGCTCTGACTGACATCAAATGTTCCCTGGCACTGCAATGTAGCAAAGTCAGGAGTCAGCACAACACTTCAAATCTTCACATAGTGCAAGTTCCCCAATGGACACTTTTCACCTGGGAATACGTACAAATCCAGAACCGCACCACTTATCTCGTATAAATTAAAAATGCCTTTATTGCATATTTTTAGGGCATTACAGCAACAACGTTTCAGGCCACGTTTGAACCTTTATGAAGCTCTGATAAAGGCTGCTGTTCCATTCTGGATTTGTACCCTGGCACTGCAAGGCAGATGTCCTATCCATTGTACCACCATTCTATCCATTGCACCACCATTCTATCTATTGCACCACCATTCTATCCATTGCACCACCATTCTATCCATTGCACCACCATTCTATCCATTGCACTGCCATTCTATCCATTGCACCGCCATTCTATCCATTGCACCACCATTCTATCCATTGCACCTCCATTCTATCCATTGCACCTCCATTCTATCTATTGCACCACCATTCTATCCATTGCACCACCATTCTATCCATTGCACTGCCATTCTATCCATTGCACCACCATTCTATCTATTGCACCACCATTCTATCCATTGCACCACCATTCTATCCATTGCACTGCCATTCTATCCATTGCACCGCCATTCTATCCATTGCACCACCATTCTATCCATTGCACCACCATTCTATCCATTGCACCTCCATTCTATCCATTGCACCTCCATTGTATCCACTGCACCACCATTCTATCCATTGCACCACATGCTGCTATCAGCTGTTATTTGGCAGCAATCTGCACACTATGGACAAAAATTAACACAAAAAGCAGTGGTATGTAAAGTAGCAATTTGGGGCCCCTTTCTTCCATTGTCAGTATGACAACAATACTGCAAAGTAGAGTCATAGGGGCAAGATAGAGAAATGAAAGGAGAACCAAAGCTTAACAAAGAATTGGGCTACAAATGCTGCACATTGTGTTTTGTAGTTCTGTATCAACCACATCTACCACTGCCTTTGATTATTGAAGATCTGTGTCTCCAAAGATGCCCCTGCAGCTCCCCATCTTCTTTTCTGTTGATTCACAACACTCTGGTCAGTTAGTTACTGTATATATATATATATATATATATATATATATATATGTATATATATATATATATATATATATATATATATATATATATATATATATATGTCACATTATATGGTTGATTAGAAATTAATTGAAATTCATATTACATGGCAGCTCAGAAACCAGGTCAATTTGCATCAGAATGTAATAATCAGCCTTATAGCATCAGCTTCTATCTTACTAAGCAAACCTCATTTTCTGCTTGATGGTTTGCAACAACTTAGTTCTCAACAGCAGCTCAGAACTCATTGAGCATGTGCAGTGTCACTAACAAAATCCAAAATGGGGAACTCCTGTGCATATGGTACATATCAGTGCTTGTGTGGTCCATTGCTAATTGCATAAATTAGGGGGATTACTACTTTGTTTCTTATTTGAACATTACCGTATATACTCGAGTATAAGCCAAGTTTTTCAGCCCCCAAAATATGCTGAAAAACGCTACCTCGGCTTATACTCGGGTCAAGCGCAAAAACGGTCGCCGGCGCCCAAGAATAGTCGCCGGCGCCCAAGAATAGTCGCCGGCGCCCAAGAATAGTCGCCGGCGTCCAAGAATAGTCTCCAAGAATATTCGCCGGCGTCCAAGAATGGTCGCCGACATCCAAAAACGAGACGCTGGCACCTCCAATGGGAGCAGAAACCCTCAATTTTTTTATTGAAACTTACCAGAAGCTGCTGCATTTCTCACCCTCGGCTTATACTCGAGTCAATAAGCTTTCCCAGTTTTTGGAGGTAAAATTAGGTACCTCGGCTTATACTCGGGACGGCTTATACTCGAGTATATACGGTACTTCTTTGTTGCCTACATTTTTCCTGGCATTTTTCCTTCTATGGCTGCTTCAATACAATTTCCAATCAGTACCTGAATCCGACCAAAATAGTGCCAAATTTGCTTTGCCAACTCAGGTGTGCCGAAATTATATTCCCCATGGGAGGATAAAGAACTTCACTTTGGCAAAGGAATATAATAACTTGTCGCTATTTTACCAACCAGCCAAAAATCTTGTTGAATTCATTGAAATGCAGTTGAAATAATAAAATAATGTCGACCTTTACTTCGCTGACATTTCCACCACTAGGCAACTGCTTTGACATCACTCTCACTTTGATAGAAAATGTCGAAGCTTTATAAATACCCATTAACAATGATGGAAAGTGGTGATGCTCGGATTTATATGCAGGGAAGGTTTAATGATACCCACACACAGTAACACTGCTGAATAACTTAGCTTTGCATTTGTCCAATTAACTCACCCTCGACTGTTATCATATAGTAAAAAAAGTATCAAATAGGGGGGCCAACCTAAGTGCATTGCCAGAGGAACCCACTTACCTTACCTATATGGACTGCTTGAGGAGTAAACCAGAATATATTGACCAGAATATTGGTGTTTATTCATCTTGGAGCGAAGCTTGAGATCCTTTCTTGAATCAATGGATCAATATATTTCCTTGTCTGAATGGAACATTGATAGGAGAACTTACTTGGTTTAGTCTCACAGATAAGCCCAGTAATGGCAGATGGTGGAACCAAAGGACAAACTTGTTTATATACAGAGTACTTGTTCTAATTCAGTAGAAGGTAAAGAGTGAAATAGCTGGGAACCCACCAAGTGTTTCACCAGAATCTTCACTTCATTTTCAGGAAAGGGGAAGAGAATACAGATTTTCTCCTAGAAACCAAACAAGCCCTCTTCACTCTATAAACAGATCAGAAAACTGTATATCCTTCTCTAAGCCTTGATTAAAGAAGATGTGGTGGGTCCCTTTTAATATCAAAGTGTCTTTTCAACAACAAGCTCCCATTATCAGCGACCCATTTAACAAACGTCCCCTCGCTTTCATTTGGCGTCGCGTTTAGGCCGACGTCTAATGAGAATGATCAAGGTGGTTAAAAACTTGTGGGCAGCCAAATGCAGAATAGCGGTGAGCAAAATATGATTGGCATTGTGAAACTAAGAAGAATATGCATAATTTATGCACAAACGACTTGAGTGAGTTCCATGCTTGTCTGACTATAAGTGCACTGCTGCTGCAGAGTATTACTGACATTTAAAAATAGCACCGTTAAGTAGCTCTCGGCTTGGGAGAAAAAAGCTTAAGAATGGGAGAAGGTTGCTAAGCAAAAACCTACACATTTTTAGCCTTGCTTTTCTGTGAAGGGGTGAGTGATGCTCATTCATACCATAAAACCTTTGGCCCTTCAGCTTTTGCTCAGCTATAGATGCCACCTCTCTGTATAGTCTAGTTTAGGGGATGTAGGTCAATTTTCCATCCTATATCTGATGTCTCTTCTCTTCAGATTCCTGGCTGGCTTTCTGCCCGAAACACTTTGTTTCCTGGATTCCTGACATTTATTTATTAGAGCTTTGTCTGATTTCTTTCTCTGTCTCTCCCTCTCACTCTCTACTTCTACAGATATTTATTTATTTTGATTGTAATTCAGAGAATTCACACCACATTAAGCATTTTCATGACCTAAAATAATTAGGTGATGGGAGAGGAGCGTGTTCTAATTTGCTGTCCTTAAATAAAATGAATGCTCCTGTGATGCAGGCTTTGGACATTTTTCTTCCCCAATTACATTCAGGCCTCCCATCTATTATCTGTCCTGATATACGACTCAATTACCGGTGGAAAACCGCAGGCCAAGACAGTTACGGCAGAACACTGAGAAGGAGGCACGGGGTGACAGACAGGGAATTGAGACAAGGGACAAAGAGGAGAGAATGAGAATCCTGAAGACCCAAAAATGCTGACACATACAAATAATTTATATTCACTGGGTGTCAGGGACTGGGTGTGTAATGATGAACGGTGTATTTCCTATGTGTAAAACAATTTGTTCCGCAACACTGTACAATAGAACGGTGTAAAAACCCCAAACCCAACTGTAACCTGACTTTGAAAGACCCAAACGCAATTATTCATTTTAGCTATACCCCAAACCTGCTGGCGACATCACGTCATTGTGGGGAAAAAGAGCCTCTGGATAAAGGTTATGGGGCAGGGTTAAGGTGCCAGGTCCAAAAATACCAGCACCTGGTCCCATCATGCAAACAAATGGACTCCCTATCTGCCCAGCAGATTTCCTATACACCTGCACATCATAAATATATATACACAAATTTCATAAGAAATCTGATTGAAGCAGGTGGTAAAGATGGCCTTGCTCAGTTGAGCCTCTAAAAATGAGACTGGCTCTATTATCTGTAAGATGATTATATTGTCCGGGTTAGGCAGCGGCATATGGGTCCACAGCAACATTTTTACTGGACCTCTTTGTCAGGCTCTGCAGAGATTCAAGCCAGGGACCTTTAGGTTTCTGGCTCTGCACCTTAACCACTGGGCCAGGTGAGCAGCCTGCAGGGTTGCTCACTATATATTACCTGGCCATTGCAGCCCCAGCCCAGCAGCAGTCTGATTGGTTGCAGTCAGCCAATCAGGGCTGACTCTGCGCTACACAAGGCCAGCCCTCCGAACACTTCTTGCCGGAGCATTACTGCCCTTCCTAGAACTGTGGCAGCGCCCCTAGCTAGTTTGTTCCAGCTCTTGCCATTTTCCCTCTGATTCTTCCTTGCCTTGATCTGCCTTGTCCTTTCCTGTCTTGCCTTGCATTATTTTGACTGAACCCTTCCCTGTCTTGTCCTGAACTTTGTCTTGTTTAACTTGCCCATATCTGCCTTGCCTTCCCAATCCGTTTCTGCTCCAGTCCTGCTTTTAAGATTGCCTCGACCTTGCCTGCCCTGCTTTCCTTGCTATTCTGTATCTTGCTCTGCTTCTCACTCCAAACCTTTCCCTGCCTTGACCTTGTACTGACCTTGCCTTGCCTGTTCCTGATTCTTGCTTCCTAACCCTGCCTTGTACCTTGTACCCCCTTATCTCGCTCTGTATCTTGCTCTGCCTTTTCCTCCCTCTCCTGCCATCCAGTCCTTTCCTACTATCCACTCCAGTCCTCTCCTGCTTTCAATTCTAGTTCTATCGCTATCCAATCCTTTTGCTATCCTGCTTTCCAGTCCTCTTCTGCTCCAGCTCTCTTGCTACTTTGTCCCCAGTCTGATCCAATCTTTGCCTGCACCATCCTGTACTATCCTTTCAGTCAGCTCCCATCCAGTCCTGTCCCATCCAGTCTGTTCTTGTCCTGATCTCCGTCCTGTTCTGCTTTGCACCTGTTCCAGCCTGACTCATCGCCCTCGTCACCCCATTTCTGCCTTTCTTTTACTTGTTCCCTTTGGCACATAAAGCCCCTGCCTCAAGGACTCACCCTTCCCTCATCAGCCTCCACAGCGCCCCCTACCTTGACACTCATTCCTGAAGTCTTTGTTTTAAAGTTGAGCTCATGTTGAAGTTTGTGTCTATTATTTCCAGGCTTGGACAATCTGCAGTCAATAGTCCTCTGCTTGTTAAACTAAAACTCCCTGGGTAAGTGTTCATTGGCTTTCAACAGAGCAACACTCTTTAATTGAATTTAATTACATCAACAGAAACAGGTAGTGTGACAGCTCCCATTAATGTACAGTGGATATAGTTACAGATTGAAAATAAAACAAAGGTCAAAACCCCAAAGGGTCAATATGTGTGTCTGTGTGTACTAATCCCTGCAAATAAAACCTTGGTGTGATGTAGAATTAAATTGCGGAGACTGTCTGTGTCTCTGCTTGGAGAGCAGGCTGAGCACACACAGAAGATAATCAATTGCTTGGGATACCGACGGCACTTGGGATTTCGCCCAATTTGCTTTTTACAGTGGGATGAGCCATTGCTGTCAGATAATAAGGGAGCCAAGCTCCCCCATATAATTCTCTTGGATCAGCAAAGCATCTTTGTCATCACAGCTTCATTGGAACTTATAAAGTCTGGTGGGAAAAGGAATAAATAGTAAAAAACAAAAACGGTGTGTTCTGCAGGCTGTGATTTACTGCAATAGTTTGTGGGATTAAAACCATCACATATACTGCCTGCGACACGTCTCCTGAAAAACTTTAATTGCCTAAAAACAATAGAAAGAATTGACTGCCTTTCACCGAAAAGTAAGTGGGTCATATTTGCTTCTGTTTATCATCAGTCAATTGCTAAGAGCAAGTCCAGCTATAAGTGGAAAGAGCATAATACAGTAATACAATAAATGCAATAAATATTCTCTTCCCAGGTCTAGTTACCCATAGCAACTTGTTGTTGGCTGCATGGAGCCAGTGACATTTAACCACACACCTTTTTGTATAGTCTCCCCCTTTACTGGTTTTTTGTGTAGGTATAATGAATGATGAACTGTAGGATGAAACAGGGGTCACTTACACAAGGCTGGAACTGCCAGCACAATCATCCTTAAAGGACATGTAAAGCCTACATTTTCCTACCATATATATATACGTTGGGCATATCTTCCCCACCCAAGTCACATCATTTGTACTGCATATACCCCCTTCATTTGCCAGTGCCATCGCATTTTCCTAAAACAAATAGAAGCTTTCACCCGGCGGCCATTTTCCCTCTGACACATATCAGTAATATTGAGACATGTAGGCTGTAAAGTTCATACAATGCAGGTTACACAGGCACAATATACTGTGATAAAAAGTTCTGCTGGGGTTGAGCAGTTTAATGGTTCAGCTGAGCTCAGGAGAGGTGGTTAGGAGACAGAAATAGAATCAGACAGGTAGAGTTTCTATGGGAACCCGTAATGCTATCTCTTCATTGGCTGTTAGACTGGAGGGTGTGTAGAGTAATCTGAGCTGAGAAGAACTGAGCATGCTCATAAGTCAACAGCCAAAGCAAATTTGTGAGCCAGGGGGGCAGAGTGGGTTACAGGAAGAGAGGGAACTCTAAGTGATTAAGGGAATGATGCAGCCTTTCTGTTATCCTTTTAACAGTCGGAGTGACCGTTATCTAAGGATTTTAAAGAGGCTCTTCACTGGGTTTACATGTCCTTTAAGGCTCAGAAAAAGAAAGCAATAGGAAAATAATTATATACCCACCTATTAATAGTTGCATTAGATCAATAGAAAGTGTGACAAAAATTGCATATACTATTGTCCCTGTAACGCAAATGAAGTCACATTGACCTTTTTAATGCCTTGAATGGTGGAAAAGGGTTGTGTCTCACCTTCATTCTCAATCTCTAACCCTAAATTCCAGGACCGGGGGCTGAAGTACATGAAGAACTGTAATTCACTGGCATTTCGCTGGCCATCGTGGGTAGATCTGTCTGGTGGTAGAAGAAAAAACAATTCTGCAACGTTGTGTTAAAGCATCGCTATTGGAGAGCTGAGACACCTTCTATGTACATATATACAGGTATGGGATCCATTATCAGGAAACTCGTTCTCCAGAAAGCTCTGAATTACGGAAAGGCCGTGTCCCATAGACTCCATTATAAGGAAATAATCCAAATTTCTAAAAATGATTTCCCTTTTCTCAGTAGTAATAAAACAGTCGCTTGTACTTGATCCCAACTAAGATATAATTAATCCTTATTGGAGGCAAAACCAGCCTATTGGCTTTATTTAATGTTTATATGATTTTCAAGCAGACTTAAGGGATGAAGATCCAAATTACAGAAAGATCTGTTTTCCAGAAAACCCCAGTTCCAGAGCATTCTGGATAACAGGTCCCATACCTGTACTGGTAAACTGGCGCACATTTTGAGAAACCGGGCGAATCGCACATAATGTTATCTATGAAACCTAATAATCAGTGGGAGTTGCCATATGGGTGTGTGGCAAGAGACTGACAGATTTTACACTGTGCAATGAGAAGCCTAATAGGAAACATTTATGTGCCACTCTGAAATATTTTTGACTTTGACATGGTCTGTCCACGGATGCTTAAAGGAGAATTCAACCCGGAGTGTAAAACAACTAGTGATGGGCGAATCTCTCCCGTTTCGCTTCGCAGAAAAATTCATGAATTTCCCACAAAATTCTTGAAACTGCCAAAAATTCATGGAAAAATCGCGAAGATCCGAAATTGACGCCCGCATTCAATTTTGGGCGCGCGGCTGAAAAGTCGCTCGTAATTTTCACGCCAACGTGAAAGTCGATGGCCATCCGAATAGCACTGACGCGCAGCAATTTTGACGCGATCGACTTTTCGGACACGCGTCCAAAATTTTTTCATGCCAGAAAACTCTCGCGTGAGGTTTGTGAATTTATTCGCCTTTGGCGAAACGTGGAAATTCGCCGTGAATTTGTGCCTGGTGAATAAATTCACCCATCACTATAAAAATACCCTCCCCCCATCCTGGGTTGATCCCCCTCCCCCAGCCTACCAGCCCCCCGGGCAAATGCCCCTCATTTTTTACTAGGGATGCACCAAATCCAGGATTCGGTTCGGGATTCGGCCAGGATTTGTCCTTTTTCAGCAGGATTCGCATTCGGCTGAATCCTTCTACCCGGCCGAACTGAATCCGAATCCTAATTTGCATATGCAAAATAGGGGTGGGGAGGGAAATTGCGTGACTTTTTGTCAGAAAGGAAGCAAAAAAATGTTCCCCCTTCCCGTCCCTAATTTGAATATGCAAATTAGGGTTCGGTTCGGTATTCGGCCGAATCTTTCACAAAGGATTCGGGGGTTCGGGCGAATGCAAAAAAGTGGATTTTGTGCATCCCTATTTTTTACCCCTCCGAGCAGATTTTGGCCTCCGAGTTTACGGCAGCCATCTTCTTTCTTCGGTCTTTTTCGTAAGTTTTGGCGCATGCGGAGTTGGAGTAAATTTCAGGTGCCGAACCGCTGCGCATGCACCGAAAGTCACGAAAATTTCCGAAACATTTTAGTGAGTTTTCGGCGGGGGGTGGAAGGAGGTGGGTCTAACCCAGGGTGGGGCGGAGGGGGTTTTTTAACTACGGGTTGAATTCTCCTTTAAGGGAAGAAAGATCAGCATCTGCTCCTCAATCCCATATTTAACACATCTGCCTGAATTTAACCCTTATTGCGTCTCCGTGATGAGAAGACAAGAGGTCGGCAGTAACCGGCCTCATCTCAGAATATCAACCTTTAAAGACAATTCATGCGGCGCTGCCGGCTGTTACCAAATCCCATTTGTTCATTTGAATGTTCTAACCCGGGGCACCGTGTCTCTCAATGTGAAATGAAGAACCAACACATCAATGTCCTCAGCAGCTGCTCCGGGGACAAGGGAAACAGATGAAAGATCAGTGAATAAACCATTTCATTCATTGGACTTGTCCTGACATCATCACACTGGGACTTCCGGGTGTCACTCAACTACAGCAGCCAATGGGCAGCAGAGAGAGTGAAGCTGATTTAGTCTGAGCCAATGGTCACAACTTCTGGATCCCGCCTGACTTTACTTTAAAGGAGTGGTTCACCTTTAATTTAACTTGCAGTCTGTTATAGAATGGCCAATTGTAAGAGACTTTTCAGTTGCTTCTCATTATTTATTTTTTATTGTTTTTAAATTATTTGCCTTATACTTCTGACCCACCCCAGCTTTCAAATGGGGGTCACTGACCCCATCTATGAAAAACAAATGCTCTGTAAGGCTACAAATGTATTGTTATTGCTACTTTGTATTACTCCTCTTTCTATTCAGGCCTCTCCTATTCATATTTCAGTCTCTTATTCACATCAATGCATGGTTGCTAGGGGAATTCGGACCCTAGGATCCAGACTTCTTAAATGCAAATTGAAGAGCTGCTGAATAAAAAGCTAAACAACTCAAAAGCCTTCAATAAACCAATTGCAAATTGTCTCAGAATATCCCTCTCTATATCATACTAAAAGCTAACTCACAGGTGAACCCTTTAAGTCTATTAGAAAATCATATAAACATTAAATAAAGCCAATAGGCTGGTTTTGCCTCCAATAAGGATTAATTATATCTTAAGTGCAAGGTACTGTTTAATTATTACAGAGAAATAATATTTAAATTATTTGGGTAAAATTTAGGGGAGATGGCCATCCTGTAATTTGGAGCTTTCTGGATAACGGAACTTATAGTCACATAGTTACATAGTTACACAGTTAAATTGTGTTGAAAAAAGACAAAGTCCGTCAAGTTCAACCCCTCCAAATGAAAACCCAGCCCCATACACACACCCCTCCCTACTGTCACATAAATGATATATCCCCATATCTATACTAACTATAGAGTTTAGTATCACAATAGCCTTTGTATTATGTCTGTCCAAGAAATCATCCAACCTTCCTGTAATTGGATAAACTGGAGTCTACAAGAGTTGGCTTTCCCGTAATTTGGAGCTTTCTGGATAAAAGGTTTTTATATAAGGATTCCATACCTGTATAATTTTGTGATCTCCATATAATAGAAATTGCTCTGCTGATGGAATGTTGCCAGGGGCTGTGTCTGTGGGCTCGAGCCTGTGTGGGATGTTGTGTCTGTCTCTCTGTCTGTCTCTCTGTCTGTCTGTTTGTCTGCCTGTATGTCTCTCTGTCTGTATGTCTCTCTGTCTGTATGTATGTATGTATGTCTGTTTATCTGTGTCTGTCTGTCTGCCTGTATGTCTGTATGTCTGTCTGTCTGTCTGTCTGTCTGCCTGTATGTCTGTCTGTCTGTCTGTCTGTCTGTCTGTCTGTCTGTATATCTGTGTCTGTCTGTCTGTCTGCCTGTATGTCTGTCTGTCTGTCTGTATGTCTGTCTGTCTGCCTGCCTGCCTGCCTGTCTGTCTGTATGTATGTATGTATGTATGTCTGTTTATCTGTGTCTGTCTGTCTGTCTGTCTGTCTGTCTGTATGTATGTATGTATGTATGTCTGTTTATCTGTGTCTGTCTGTCTGTCTGCCTGTCTGTCTGTATGTCTGTCTGGCTGTATGTCTGTCTGTCTGTCTGTCTGCCTGTATGTCTGTCTGTCTGCATGTGTGTCTGTATGTCTGCCTGCCTGTATGTCTGTTTGTCTGTCTGTCTGCCTGTATGTCTGTATGTCTGTCTGTCTGCATGTGTGTCTGTATGTCTGCCTGCCTGTATGTCTGTCTGTCTGTCTGTCTGTCTGCCTGTATGTCTGTCTGTCTGTGTGTCTGTATGTCTGCCTGCCTGTATGTCTGTCTGTCTGCCTGTATGTCTGTCTGTCTGTCTGTCTGCCTGTATGTCTGTATGTCTGTCTGTCTGCATGTGTGTCTGTATGTCTGCCTGCCTGTATGTCTGCCTGCCTGTATGTCTGTCTGTCTGCATGTGTATCTGTATGTCTCTCTGTCTGTATGTATGTATGTCTGTCTGTATGTCTGCATGTGTATCTCTCTGCCTGCCTCAATGTCTGTCTGTCTGTCTCTCTGTCTGTATGTCTTTCTGTATGTCTGTCTGCCTGTATGTCTGCCTGTCTGTCTGCATGTGTGTCTGTATGTCTGCCTGCCTGTATGTCTGTCTCTCTGTCTGTCTGTATGTATGTCTGTCTGCCTGTATGTCTGCCTGTTTGTCTGTATTTATGTCTGTCTGTCTGTCTGTGTGTGTGTGTAGAGAGACTGATTACTGAGTGCACATTTCCCAGCGGGGGGAGGATTACTCTGTATGTGTAACAGAAACTTGATTAGGTCTCAGTGTTTTGGGGGGGTCTTTTAGTTTACTCCCTCCAGCTCCCTGTCCCTGCCGTGCGTCTGCTAATGAGTCTCCCTCTGTCTCTCCTGTGTAACGGGGACAGGCCTCATTGATCTATTGGCTGCAATTACAGAACCGCATTTATTATTTGCACTTCTCATTAAATGAACTTGGAACGGTTATTGTTGGTTATTTCTCTCTCCACTCCCATTCCATGTGCCCAATTAACTTCCAGACTGGGAATAGAGACACAGACTGAGGAGCAACGGGGGGTGGGCTGTCTGAGTGGGACACCGGGGTATCGCCTCCTTCTGCTCCGCACATTTATTTATTTATTCATTCATTTATTCATTTATTTATTTATTTATTTATTTGTTTATTCATTTATTTATTTATTTATTTATTTATTTATTTATTTATTTATTTATTCATTTATTCGTTTATTTATTAATCATTGTTGCCTCTTGGAAGGCCTGTTCAACCCATTGGAAAATGACAATTCCATCATATTACTGCATTATTTATTATTCCATTTATTTGTTTAGTAAAAAAATATTGTTGTATGATTTCATGCCGGATTACAGATATGCTTTTCATATTTATATTCATATTAAAAGTGCAGTGGTTTTGTTTGCTCTGCTTTCAGTTAAATAGTTTAAAGTGAGTCACACAAGGGCCAGTCTTTCCTTACCAGTCTCTATGATCATTGGTTTATGTTTGGTCCCTCAAATAAGAGATTTGGCTTATCAGACTCTTGGGCAAATCAGTCCAAATCCAGGGGCACTTGGTACATTTATGCCGTCATTGGCCTATCTGGAACTGTATGGGGCCCACTTTGCCTGAGCCATGTAGGGGATCTACTGATAATTGGTTTTGTGCCCTCAAAACCTGGGTCAAGACCTTTTCTGCAGCTAAATACATGTATGGGACCTATTATCCAGAATGCTCAGGAGATGGAGTTTTCTGGATAAGGAATCTTTCCATAATTTGTCTACTAAAATATCCTATACTGTAAATATTAAATAAACCCAATAGGCTGGTTTTGCCTCCAATAAGGATTCATTATATCTTAGTTGGGATCAAGTACAAGTTACTGTTTTATTATTACACAGAAAAAGGAAATCATACATGAATTATTGGCTTAAAATGGAATCTATCAGAGATGGCCTTTCTATGGGCTTTCCTGATAACGGGTTTTCAGATAACGGTAGCCGTATCTGTACAGGTATAGGATCTATCCAGAATGCTTCCATGATTTGGATCTCTATACCATGAGTCTACTTTGAATAATTTAAACACTAATTAAACCAATAGTATTTTTTTCCTCCAGTAAGGAATCAAACTTCTTTGTGGGAAAACACATCAGTTAATAGTGCTGCTCCAGCAGAATTCTGCACCGAAATCAGTTTTTCTTTTTTATTTAATTGTGAACTTTGACATGGGGCTAGACATTTTGTCAGTTTCCCAGCTGCCTCCAGTCATGTGACTTGTGCTCTGATAAACTTCAGTCACTCTTTACTGCTGTACTGCAAGTTGGAGTGATATCACCCCTCCCTTTCCTCCCCAGCAGCCTAACAACAGAACAATGGGAAGGTAACCAGATAGCAGCTCCCTAACACAAGATAACAGCTGCCTGGTAGATCTAAGAACAGCACTTAATAGTAAAATCCAGGTCCCACTGAGACACATTCAGTTACATTGAGTAGGAGAAACAACAGCCTTTCAGAAAGCAGTTCCATCCTAAAGTGCTGGCTCTTTCTGAAATCACATGACCAGGCAAAATGAGCTGAGATGCCCCTACACACCAATATTACAACTAAATACACTTGCTGCTTCAGGAATGAAATGTTATATTGTACAGTAAATTATTTGCAGTGAAATTTAGAAATAAAAACCTACACCATACAAATCATCAAACAGAATCTCGGTTTTATCCCCACAGACATAAAGGAAGCCATTGAACAAATTATTCAATTAAATTTGACCTGTGAGTAATGTTACCCACTCTCTTCGGTCTATTGAGAAGTTTATAGTCTTTTGTTGAAGTTTGATTGGCCAGATTTCATGCTGTCAATGCCCGGTTCTCTCTAACCCAATCAGGGAATCTCAGTCTGCACACAAGCAAACGTTTCTAAATAATTCCATTTTATTAAGTAGAAATAGCCTAAAAACTAGTTTTGCCTGGCGTCTGTGGCAGGGAGGGCTGTTTCAGCAAATTTACAATTATACTTCTGATTAGGCAAAATCCATAAAGTCTTGGCAGCCAAAGTCCTGCTCTTAGATCCTGATTTCTCCCACGGGCCATTAGCCGGACGGACGCCTGTGAATTTTAAGGAGGATTTGGGCTGAGACAAGTTCTGTCAATACTGGTTCTCGGTCTTTTGAGGAGCGAAGCATAAAGTGTTTTATTAACAATGAGAAGAAGATGTTTGTCAGCTCCTTTCAGCTGCTACACCTGAGGTTCAGTGGAAGTGCTCTGAGACGGCCATTCTTTTTGTTCCTCTTAAGATCCTTCTATAACCTCGCTCTTCAGCTAAATAGAGTGAAGGAGGTGGATGAGTAAGACGCAGAATAACTTTATAACATAGATCCAATTCACAGGCAAGCTGCATTTCTGACATTTGTATCATTATTGTTTTTTATGGGACCTGTTATCCAGAAAAGGCTTTCCGGATAATGGATCTTTCTGTAATTTGGATCTTCATACCGTAAGCCTACTAGAAAATAATTTAAACATAAAATAAATCGAATCGGCTGGTATTGTCTCCAATAAGGATTAATTATATCTTAGTTGGGATCAAGTACCAAGGTACTGTTTTATTATTACACAGAAAAAGGAAATTGTTTTTTTTTAATTTGGATTATTTGGATAAAATGGAGTCTATAGGAGATGGCCTTTCCATAATTAGGAGCTTTCTGGATAACGGGTCCCATACCTGAATCCGTAACTTAACCCCAACATTTCTGCCCTGATCTCCAGATTACCCGCAGTTACGTGCTTTCCTTATTGTAATTCCCAGACACACAGACCCTCTTACAGAGCTTTCATTATTTCCTGAACATTATTTTATTGTAAAAAGTGCATTTGTGTATCTTAACTTTCACATAATGTAACCGTGGTTGTTTTAGAGGTGCTTCTGGCCCTGCTGCCTTAGCAGATCTGATGGCACCTTCACCCCGTCCCTCTCAGAATGGAACACCATTGTAGAATAAAATAAACGATTGCCACCCCTTATACCCTAGTCAACAAACCCAAATTGAAACTGTGGATGGCAGTAGAGTTTAGGGTGAGATGGGCATTACTGGGCATTGTTAATATCATTATTATCATTGTCAGGGCATTTCAGGGTCATGGCAAAACACCTCCCAGAAATCACATTTGGGAAGTTGGCATCTCTTCTATGATAAAGTGTAGTAGATGAAAGGTTCTTACCTTGCCTCTATGGCACCATTTACACCCCATAACATTATATATTGCTAGAGGATGAAAGCTTTGGGAAATGACCCTAGTAGGAACACATGATAAAACTGGCCTCTATCATCTTTATAAGGTTCAAGGCTTTATGAGCTTTCCCATTACCCACATAGAGAACCCTAGGGTAACCTGCTGTCAGGTTGTGAGCTGTTCTATTCACCAGAAAGATATTTTTGTCAGGGAGCCGGGAGGTAGTCAGGATCAAGGAGGAAGCCCTCTAGTGAGAGCAAGGTCGCAGTATCCGAAGGGTTAAGCAGAATCAGTAGTAGTGGTCACAGGCAGGAGTTAACGAGGGCAGGCAGATCACATGCAAAAGTCCAAAGTCCAGGCAGAGTTCAATAACACAGGCAGGTAATAGGAATCACAGACAGGGAGCAGGAATCAAGGCTGGAAGCAGGAATCAGGGCTGGAAAACAGGCAGTACAGGAACCCAGGATCAGTAGTGATTTGAATCCTATTCTTGGGCGCCGTCACAATGTTTTGGGTGCCCTTTTATGACGAGATCCCGGCACCAGTGATGACATCATCATGCAGCGACGCTGCAGCCATGTGTAAAGCATGGACGCCGCCATCTTGGATCTTCACTGTGACCGCCAGGAATGTAAACAGCGCCGTTGGGTACTTCTGGCAGTCCTGACAATACTCACTGTATTTTCTTCAAAGACTGGCAAGTAGCTTGGCACTGCCAATTCACAGCTGTTACTGGGTGTTGGACCTGGATTATGAAAATGTAATAAAAGCTTCATGATACTAAAGTAAGAAACTTTCTAAATACAATCAATTAAATACTCTGCATCATTTCTGAAATAATCAAGTTTATCTTCACTATTCCTCTCTCAGCATCTGTTTCTCTTCATTCTCTCTTCATGCAGCAGTTGGGTGTCAGATATTCACTGACAGTTACATCCAATATATCTTATAGGGGAGCTCCATTCCTAGCAGATGTATTAGAGCTCACTCAAATAACTGATTCCAGTACAAACAAAATCTAACAAAATAACTGCCTTTTGCACAAATTCTGCATGTAGAGAGACATAGGGGCCCATTCACTTAGCTCGAGTGAAGGAATAGAGGAAAATAGAGGAAAAATAGTTCGAATTTCGAATGGTTTGTTTGGCTACTTTGACCATTGAATCGAACGATTCGAACTAAAAATCATTCGACTATTCGCTAGTCGAAGTGCTGTCTCTTTAAAAAAAACTTTGACCCCCTAGTTCGCCACCTAAAACCTACCAAGGCCAATGTTAGCCTATGGCGAAGGTCCCCATAGGCTTTCCAAGGTTTTTCTGATTGAATAATCATTCGATCGATGAATTAAAATCCTTTGATCGTTCAATTGAACGAATTGCGATATTCGAAGTCGAAGGATTTCAATGGGTTAATTAACCCTCGATATTCGACCCTAGGTAAATGTGCCCCATTATGCCTGGTGAGTTTAATAGAGTGAGCTCTAATACACCTCTTAGGCAAAAGGAGCCCCCTATAAGGTATATATATATATATATATATATATATATATATATATATATATATATATATAACTGTCAATAAATATCTGACACCCAACTGCTGCATGAAGACAGTATTTCAAAAACGATACAGAATTGTTAATTGGTTATATTTAGAAAACTTCATATTTCAGTATGCTGAAGCTTATATTAAAGTTTCATTTTCGTGAAAGTTCCCCTTTAATTTGGCTATTCATTAATGTAGCTTTTATTTGTAAGCAGGTCCAGTCTGACAGATTGCTGTAAGTTGCCATAGCTTATTGGACCTGTGGGATGCCGAGTGGGGGGCTCAATGTGCTTGAAATGGCAGAGCAGATTTTGGATCACTGTGAATTCTGCTAATCAGTTTTTAACACAACAATTAGCACCAGGCATATGCCAACACATTACCTCATTCTTAGGGATGGGCGAATTTGACCCGTTTCGTTTCGGCAAAAATTCGCCACCGGCGAAATGTCGCAGACACCCATTAAATCCTATGGGCGTCGAAAAATTGTTGTTGCGCAGGGAAATTTTTTTTTGACGCGCGCCGCACGACGCCATACAAGTTTATGGGAGTCAATCCTGCGGCGAAACAAGGCGAAAAAATTCTCAATCTTCTCACCAACACTTAGAGCCCTAGGAGATCTACTTCATTGGCTAAAGAGAAAGAAATTGTATGAATCCCTTTCAAAATAAATCCAAGAAAATAGCTTAGTTTTTCCCTAATTATGTTTGTCATGATTATTTATTTTGTGCAGTTTTTTTATTGCTGGATAAATCCAATATCCCAATGTCCGAAGAGAGAAACGATTTGAAGCCACCTTCTGTTCCTATTACACCTTCTATTTTAATGGACTTACTGCATTATCTCTTGCAAAAGCTTTTAGGAGCCGGCAGTAAAATTATTAAATTAAATTATTTAATTATTGTCATTAAAGGCAGCTGTTAGAATTGATACAATAGTTGCTAATATTCCACAGATACTGCTGAGAAATGGATCAGTTAAATATAGTAAATTATATTATTAAATTATACTCTATTATTAAATAATTTTTTGGAAAAAGCGGCAACAAATAAGAATCGACGCTGGCGTCTAAAGTTGTGTAATTTTTTTGTCTTTCACGAAAAAGGAGAAATTGGAGAATTTTCCAGGGAATCGAAATGGGACAAATTCGCCTATCACTGCCCCCTGCCCCACATGTGTGAAAGTCCGGCGCATACTGGTGTGTGTGTGTATGTCTGTCTGTGTCTATCTGTTTGTGTGTGTCTGTCTCTGTGTGTGTCTTTCTGTGTTTGTGTCTGTGTGTGTGTATGTAGAATCTTTGCTTATGCATCAATTTATACATTATTTCCCTTGTGCTCAAGTCTTCTACTGGCCTCATGTCTACTGTCATCCTTCTAATAGTATTCTTTTTATAAATTTTTTTCTTTTCTTGCTCTATATCCTCTTATCTACCTTTTGCTTTTTTCATTTTTTTACTGTGTCTGTTCTGGTCCCAAGAAAGATGTGAGTTTTTTTTTTTTTTTTGCATTAATTCTGTGCACCAACTGTGCCACCTTGTGGCCATGAAAAATATTCTTCTTTTATCCTATTTGCCAAATGTATCTTTGATGTCCAGAATTCCTTTCCTAAATAACAGAAAAACCTGAACCAATAGATATCGTGTGCAATGGCCACAGTGGACTCAATAATGTGGAACAGAAGGTACTAACTTATGGAATACTGAAGCAAATAAAACACTGCCTGATTTGGTTCGAAAATTAGACATTTTTATTTGCCAATAAATGGTCAGGCCGTAAGCATTCTGTTCAGAGTGAAATGATGGAAATATTTTATGGATGTGCCAAGTATGCCCTGAAGTCTGAATTATGAAGCTGCTTATCTGTTTTGCAGATACCTCCCAAACATGGCTGCAGAGAGAGCCCATGACTAAGTGCCCTGAGTGGGTGCGAAACGCGTAGGGTGGATGGAGATGAAATACATATTTTAACTTTGTATAAATAAAAATATTTTTTAACTGATTTTCTCTGGTCCTGTGGATCTGTTTGAGTGCCGGTCGGCCCGGCTTCTACTTATCCTTCGTTGTACTGCTCCCTAAAGCTGGGGGTCTGGGGCTGGAGCACCCGGACCACATTCACTATTTGGTGAGTTATCTACCCAGTTATTCTGGGGCACCATATTTCTCCTGACTATTGCAATAGCTGCAATCTGCCCAAACTGCTGTTACTGTACAGAATTAGATGGTCATGTAAAGGTGGCCATAAATTGGCAGATTATGAGCTGTTGACAGTCCAAGTCTTAGTATTGGCCAGTGTATGGGGCCCTCCAACGGGATTCTCTGATCTATATCTGGACAGATGTCGATCGGGCAAGTTTAAAAATTCTCTTGGAGGACCAATGTGGTCCTCGATTCCACCATCTGTATTTTCAGCATTGTGATCAGGTCCGGACTGGCAATCTGTGGGTTCTGGCAAATGGGGCTGCTGTAAATTGTCATAGAAAGTCAGTATTTATGAGGCTGTTTGGGCCTCTGTGTACCTGAAATGCTAGGGCCTATTTTAATTCTCAGTCCAAGCCTGGTTGTGATCCAATCTTTGGGCCCACAATCGGATTAGCCTATTATCTCCAACCTCAAGGTGGACATATCAGGGAAAGATCGGTTCATTTCACAACCTTGCTAAACGAGCAGATCTCTGCATGTATGGCCACCGTTACTGGGGAAGAAGTCTTAAAGGACAAGGAAAAGCAAAAAAATACAATCACATTTTTGCTTTCTTTAATAAAAAAGAAACCTATCTCCAATATACTTTAATTAAAAAATATGTACCGTTTTTATAAGAAACCTGACTGTATGCAGTGAAATTCTCCCTTCATTTACTGCTGTGGATAGGAATTGTCAGACGGTCCCTAACTGCTCTGCAGGGAAACAATCATACTTATGAACAGCAGGGGGAGCCCCCGCTTTACTTCCCAGCCATGCAGAACTCAAGCAGCTTTGTTTATGATGATCCCTAAGCAGCCCAGATCACACTGAGCATGTGCACAGTCTTGGTCTTGCAAAGATGTATAACAAAGTTACAAGATGGTGACCCCCTGTGGCCAACTTTGAAAGCATAAATCATTTGTTTGATTAGACTTGTGGTGCAGTAAGTTCATGTTTATATTTAGTATACAAAATACAGCATTTCTATTCTATTTTAGACTTTCCTTGTCCTTTATATATATATATATATATATATATATAAAACGATCCATTTAATTTCCCATTAGGTCCATGTGTAAATATGCAGATAAGGAATGTCCTATTACTTTATTGTATATGATCGTATTTGTCCTGGAGGTCTCTGCCCTGTACACTGTATTGGGTCACTAAGTAGACACTGCACAAGTACTTAAGTATCCCAGACTTGAGGGAGGTACACTGTGCTTGTGCTGCACCCCAAAAATACCAGGAGTGTTATAGAACTGAGGGTCTGTGTTTTGATTCCAACACTGCTGAGGTGAGTCTCACATGTGTTCAGGGCCAATGGCACAGGCAGTGCTTTTGAGATGGTTTGGTTCAACCAATAAGCCCTGTGAGCACCTTTTTCAGCTAAAAATGCTTTGATGTTGTCCTCCCATGTTTGTTTCCATCCATTTAAATCAAAAGGAAGTAGTCAGAAGTGTTTTTCAGCATGATAGAATAGACCAGTGGAAAGGTGCTATGTGCCCAGCCCACTGGTGTCTAATAAAAGGGCAGCCAAGTTTGGGAGTTTTACTTTGAAAGCAGCAAGTAAGTTGCAGGTAAAACTTAGTCCCTGTGTAAAATGTATAATGAAGCAATAGAATTCTTAATGAATCAGATAAAATTGAGCATAGGACTGGCCAGATATGGGATGACTTTGACGTAGTTGTTCAGCTTAAATATATTGCAATATATGGACAAACAATCCCTGTTTAAAGGGTAAGGCATTTTTCAGTAGCAGTAGCACAAAATGTCTCTGTCTTAAATATATTGATAATGGGTTGAGTGCAGAGGACTTCTTGCATTTATAAATACATTTCTTTGCACAGCTAAAGGGTTCAGATTGAAGTTTCAGTGCAGGACTCAAATAAACATTTAAAATAGCCGTTCGTAAAAAAGTTTTAAGGGGAACTATGAACATCAACCATATTACTTTATCTAATTCTATTGGGTTGATATACACAGACTAAGATAGCCCTCTAGTGCTGTACCATTTTCCAAAATTCCCCTCTGCGTTTTATAACTGGTCACTTTGGTATCCATGGACATATCTTTATCCTACAAAAATGTTATCTGTCCTTTAAAAATATTCTTGTCCATACACTGCAAAATCCTTTCACACTGCCAATTGCTTTTGGCTCCCTGATCTCTGCTCAATCTCTGCTCAATCTTTGCTCATTCTTTGCTCTTTCTTCACTCATTCTTCGCTCATCATTAAGCTGCCCGTACACTACAAGATCCACTCATCTGGTGACATTGCCAAATGAGAGGATCTTTTCCCCGATATGCCCACCAACGCAGGGCTATATTCCGAACATTCAGCCCTAGGGCCAAAAGATTGGATTACAATGAGGAGCAATGGGCTCCGATGGGTCAATCGCCTGAAAAATTAAACCTTCCCGATCGATACCATGGCCGGATATATCCACCATTAATGTTAGAAGACCTCCTAGGTGGCCTGATGATATATATGTTATTCTTACAACCATTTCCACGGTTGCACTGTGTTTGTGGGACAGCCGTGATCTTCGTGGTTCACAAGGAGACAGCACCGATCTTTTGTTTCTTTGTTTTTGCCTTAAAAATCTGAGCAGAGGAAGCTTCAGTGTGCAGATGTAGGTGTAAAGGTTGAGGAATGTCAGATTAAAGGAGAGACCAAGACTGAGTGACCATGGATCAAGCTCTCCGCTACACAAATTTGTGCAAAGATCCTTGTATGAACAATGGAGGCCATTTGTCACCTCTAACAAGCAGGTGTGAAGGCAGACATTAAACAGACAGGCCATCTTCTCAGTAGACTGAACCCGTATCCCTAGAATAGAACCTCATGGGCCTTCTTAACTCTTCTAGACTCTTGGAACATTGCTGTACTCAAGTTGTACACCCTTCAGGGGTGTAGAGAACACACCCAGCTTGTCTCTGCTCTCATTTTGGGGCTTCCTGACTCATTCCATGCCAGCTAATTAAAAGCAGGTTTAAATGAGTCCTTGCTTGTTTGCTACGCTCTCCCTCTTTCCGTTGCCTGGGTGATGAGGAATTGAGCCAAAAAACTGTTGGCACGGAGTACAGCAACCCCTCCTGTGAGAACCAATCATCTCATGCATGGAGACCCACAGCAAGCAGCTCTGTAATATCTCTCTGATGGGATCACAGGCTTTAATGTTCCTTGGAAAGGGCCCAGCAATCGCTGCATCTACAGCTCCCATCCAGCGGAACAGCTGAACTTCAGGGGTGTTGCGCTGATTGAAGCCGAGACAAAGAATAAACAACAAACAGCAGATTCATGTAAATGCTCCGAATGGGTCACAAACTAAATCATTTCCATTCAAGTTACTTCTTTCCTATCCCACGACACTTGCAAAATTCAATTTTTATTTTGCCTGCTGTAACTTTTCGACAGACTTGAGCACATCAGAATCTGTTGACAGTTCTACTACAGAGAGCGCTAGCTTTGAAATATATATATCCCATCACTGTGGCAGAGAAGGATTTCAGTACAGAATCCCCCAGGCAATTAAATCATTATGACAGGGAAAGTTTATGGCGTTGTCTGTAAAATGTGTCTGCACAATGAAGCTGCTGGGTTTTTCTTCTAGCAGGTAGGGGAAAGCTTCCTTCTGGGGTCTAAATTGGATCGCAGGGAAAACAGAAACGCTGGCTGGATCCGAATGTCTGCACATTCATAGCAGATATATATATATATATATATATGTATACTAACCTCGCAACACTTCGCCAGGCGTAGATTCGCCAGGACAACGCTAATTCACTAGAATCCGAAGTTGCGTCCAGGGCGATAGTGTTACTGCGGCAAGCGAAGTGAAGTTGCGCTAGCATTGCCTCATTTGCATACAGCGGGAAGTTAAAGTTGAATGGACGTATATGTTGCAGCAAATACATTACACTACACAAGCCCAGGGAACCTTAAAGGGATACTGTCATGGGAAAACATGTTTTGTTTCAAAACACATCAGTTAATAGTGCTGCTCCAGCAGAATTCTGCACTGAAATCCATTTCTCAAAAGAGCAATTTTGAAATCTGACATGGGGCTAGGCATTTTGTCAATTTCCCAGCTGTCCCTGGTCATGTGACTTGTGCCTGCACTTTAGGAGAGAAATGCTTTCTGGCAGGCTGCTGTTTTTCCTTCTCAATGTAACTGAATGTGTCTCAGTGGGACCTGGGTTTTTACTATTGAGTGTTGTTCTTAGATCTACCAGGCAGCTGTTATCTTGCGTTAGGGAGCTGTTAAGCTGGCCATAGATGTTGAGATTTTTAAAAGATCAGATCCTGATCGTGAGACCAATATCTTCTCAGAACGATCGTACGATCGTACGAATTTACCATCAACTAAAAAGACCAATTTGGCAGGAAAACAAAGGGGAGCTGCCTGCTTGGCCCTGCAAACATAGAGAGATTGCACTGGGGCCGACAAAGATTTTTTGACCTGGCCGATCAATTTCCCGACAGATGTCAGCCGAAAAATCATAAGATGTACGATCGTTCGAATACCACTAACCGCACGATAATTACGATGGATTGGTCGGACTTCCCTAAAATCGGTCGTTCGGCAAGAAGAATCGTCGCGTCTATGGGGACCTTTATCTGGTTACCTTCCCATTGTTCTTTTGTTAGGCTGCTGGGGGGGGGGAAGGGAGGGGGGTGATATCACTCCAACTTGCAGTACTGCAGTAAATAGTGATTGAAGTTTATCAGAGCACAAATCACATGACTAGGGGCAGCTGGGAAATTGACAATATGTCTAGCCCCATGTCAGATTTCAAAATTGAATATAAAACAATATGTTTGCTCTTTTGAGAAATGGATTTCAGTGCAGAATTTTATCCCCATGACAGTATCCCTTTAAAAAAATAAAATAAAGTTGTTATATTGCCCTACACATGAGCCCACTGTATAGTTTATGTGCCATATGTTAGGAAATGTTGGGGGAAGCCGGGTACCCCAAAAAAATGTTACGCTCTTTTTCAGCCTATCACCCTGAGAAAGGAAAAGACGCCAGCGTTTTTTGGTACTTCGCCTGGTCTAAGGTGGCGAAGGCAAGTCTAGCGCAAGAGGTAACGTTCAGTAAAATCCGCATCATAGTGAATTTGCGTAGTTACGTCCATTCAGCAGAGTGCAAATTTGGCAGGCGTTAGGGAGCGAAGTACCGCTGGAGGCTTTCTCCTTCGCTAGCGATGTTAAGCCAGCGACCGTTAGTAAATCAGTGAAGTACAGAAATGACGTCACGCTGGCGAATCTTCGCCCGCGTTAGTCACTTCGCCCTTTAGTAAATTTGCCCCCATATGCATTGTAGATTAATTTAGAGATACAGGTATGGGATTATTTGAAAACCCGTCATCCAGAAAGCTCTACATTACAGGAAGTCCATCTACCATAGACTCCATTTTATCCAAATAATTATATTTAATTTTTCTGTGTAATAATAAAACAGTAGATTGTATTTGATCTAAACTAAAATATAATTAATCCTTATTGGAGGTAAAACCAGCCTATTGGGTTTATTTAATGTTTACATGATTTTCCAGTAGATATAAGGGCTGAAGATCCAAATGACTGAAATCCCCAGTTCCCAAACATTCTGAATAACAAGTCCCATACATGTACCAGCACGAGATCACCTGACATTTCATCCCTACATTGCCCCCTCTATAATTATTTGGACTGATTCAGTAACATGAACTATAGGAAAATAACGCTAAAGGTGGCCATAGGCGTAACAATTACGATCTTTCGTGGAAACGATCTTTCCAAGAAAAGATCTTTCCATTCAATACACACGTGTAGAGCTGAATGGTCAGATATACATAAAGAAACAACAGAATTCTACCTGTATCTGACAATTCAGCACTAACAATGGCCGATGTTTGGGTCCCTTCTAAGGCACCCGATCAAAATTTTCCGTCCAGCCCGATCGACGAGCCGACCAAGTCTTCTGCTGATATCGTCCGGCTCTTCTTCCACCATACACCCAACGAATATCAGACGAAAATTTGTTTCGTACGATATTATTTGTGCATCTATACTCCTACTCCTTTACTCCTAATCACTCACCACCCAAAGAAAAGACCACCTAGGACACAACAGGGAATACATTAAAAATAATTGGTTTCAGTCTGTATTAAAATCTTTATATGGACCAAGTCTCACAATGAAGGTTTTGGTAGCAGGTCCTTGAAATGAATGGTTGGTCCTCGCATTGACTTTAATGATGTCAACCAAACCATTAACTGAAGCAAAGTGTTTAATGGGAGTCATTCTAGGAGCTGCTATATGTAATTTTAAACATGTAGCGGTGCCATGTAGTCCTGGATCACAGGAAGGTTTACTTACCTTGAACTCTTCCCCAAAGGCATCGAAAAGCCAACTTCAAGGTTTGTCAGGACCATTATAAGCTGTTTAACACGAGCTTTGAATCCCCTGCTGAGAAACATAAACTCAAGACACTTTGTGATGCCCTTGGGCTCCGCCATTCTTCTCTCCCAACAAAGTGAATTAGTCCGATCACTACATACTTTTCTCTGGAGGCAACCATTAGGGGCTTTTTGCTTGATTACTTCTAATCTTTAAAAATATCTTTAGTTGACCAATAAAGCAGTTGATTTAGATTGCAACGTTGACCAGATTACTAAATTAATGGAACCATTAGATCCATGGTTCCCTGCAACGTGCAGCCATTTATTTGATTCAATAGTCACGGGGTATGAAAAACCCACCAGGGCTCCTGTCTTATGTTGGATATACTGAGATATGATATATAATCTGCAGGGGAGACTCTAGAGAAACATATATTTTCCTCCCTTGACAGCTTTTGTTGTTTCTTCACATAAATGCAAATGAATGACACAGACATCCAGTAAATATCTAAATAAAAATATATGATGCTGGGTCTCCAGTTGTTTGAAATTGCCAAGTTTATGAATTTTCATTTTCTCACCTCTTATGAGAATATATCACGGTATTTCTCTAAGAATGATTGTTAGAACTGTGTTTGCAGTACAATCTATAATTTAATAACGGTGCACAAGAGAGGCTGGATTTGATATAGAGACTCATAACTCAACATGTCCAAACTTTTATCATGTTTATAGAGGATTCGTATCATCACTTTCCATTAGAATTTCTTTCCCTCTAGTGCACCCTGAGACTTGAGTCCTGACAAATAAGAGCACAAGGCGGAGAAGGCAAAAGGCTTTTCCATTAGAAGAGCTCAGGGCTGGGATACAGTTTCCAAGACAAATTCGTCACCATAGACAGTTAATGTGGGATATATCTAAATTCTAGGAAAGTGCTGCAGTGAATGATTCGTAATAATCCAATATTGTGTGGATTTACACATTCATACACAGAGATGAATTACGGCACAGTGGGGCCCTAGGCATTGCACAGTCAAACAGAGCAGTGGATAGTAGGTATAGTAGGTATAGTAGGTATAGTAGGTATAGTAGGTATAGTAGGTATAGTAGGTATAGTAGGTATAGTAGTTATAGTAGGTATAGTAGGTATAGTAGGTATAGTAGGTATAGTAGGTATAGTAGGTATAGTAGGTATAGTAGGTATAGTATGGCAAGATGGAGACAAATGGACAAGATGGAACCATTAACACTCTATGGGCCAAATTCACTAAGGCGCGAAGCGCCGAACGCTAGCGTTAATTCGCTAGCGTTTGGCATTTTCGCTACTGCGCAAATTCACTAACGAACGCTGGCGTAGTTTCGCTAGTGTTACTTCGCAACCTTACGCCAGGCGAATCTTCGCTAGCGACGAAACTACGCAAATTCACTAACTTGCGCAGTGTACCGAATGCTACCTTTTACGCTAGACTTCTTCAGACCTGGCGAAGCGCAATAAAGTAGATAGGGATTGTTTAAAAAAAAGCCAATTTTTTTTCTAAGTCCCAAAAAACGCTGGCGTGTTTTCTACATGATGGCTGATAGGCTGAAAAACATTTTTGGGGCTCCCCTTCCTCCCCCTACATTTCCTGACTCATGGCAACTTAACTATACAGTGGGCACATGTGTAGGGCAAAATACAATTTTTATTTGCAGATTTGAAGGTTTTCTAGGCATTTGTAGTGCAGATACGTGTTCCTCCATTGAAATTTGAATTTCACGCCGTATGCAAATTAGCTTTCGCTAGCGCAACTTCGCTTTATATAGCGAATCAACGCTAGCGCAACTTCGCAACCTTACGCTACCCCTGTGCGTAACTTCGGATTTTAGTGAATTTGCGGAGCCCTGGCGAAACTACGCCTGGCGAAGTGTGGCGAAGTGCGGCGAAGTTGCGCCTGGATAGAAGGGTGGACCCCAAGGCCGCCATCAGGGGGGCACAGGGGGTACAAGTGTACAGGGCCCGGGCCTGAAGTGGGGCCCGGCAGTGCTGAACTTTTCGAATTAGCAGGGCCCCCCTTGACAGCGCCAAAGCTGTGCCGCCTCCTTCCGAAGTCCCGACAGACGAAATGTTGAAAGTTCCAAAGTCCTGAAGCGGCGAAAAGACCCGAAGCCACGAAAATAGACGAAGTTGAAGTCCTGAATCGGCGAAAAGACCCAAAGTCACAAAAGGAGGTGAAGCTGAAGTCCTGAAGCCACAAGTTCAAACCCTATCAACACCAATGTGTAATTTTTTTATTTTAAAAATAAAAAGAATATTTTTAATACTCTATCGGCCCCTGCCATTAATGTTTTTTAAAAAAAATATTCTTTGGGGCCCCAATTTCTTTTTAACTTGTAAGGGGGGCCCTGGAGCCAATGATTTTTTTTAAAAATATTCTTTAGGGCCCCAATTTTTTTTAACTTGTAAGGGGCTCCTTGGTGCCAATGTTTTTTTTAAAAAAAAATGTTCTTTGGAGCCCCAATTTTTTTTTTTAACTTGAAAGGGGGGCCCTGCCACCAATGTTTTTTTTTAAAAAAATATTCTTTGAGTCCCTAATTTTTTTTAACTTGTAAGGAGGGCCCTGGCGCCAATGTTTTTTTTAAACAAATATTCTTCGGGGCCCCAATTTTTTTTTACTTGTAAGGGGGGCCCTGGCACCATTGCTTTTTAAAAAAAACTTTAATGGGGGGCTCTGGCGCCAATGTTTTTTAAAAAATATTCTTTAGGGCCCCAATTTTTTTTAACTTGTAAGGGGGTTCTTGGTCCCAATGTTTTTTTTAAAAAAAATGTTCTTTGGAGCCCCAATTTTTTTTTAACTTGAAAGGGGGGCCCTGCCACCAATGTTTTTTTAAAAAAAATATTCTTTGAGTCCCTAATTTTTTTTTAACTTGTAAGGAGGGCCCTGGGGCCAATGTTTTTTTTAAAGAAATATTCTTTGGGGCCCAATTTTTTTTTTACTTGTAAGGGGGGCCCTGGCACCAATGCTTTTTAAAAAAAACTTTAATGGGGGGCTCTGGCGCCAATGTTTTTTTTAACTTATAGGGGGGCCCTGGTACCCAATAGCTTGTGTGTGTGGGGGGTTACCTTTTTTAAGTCTTTGTGGTCTTTTAACTGTGATGTGGAGTGGGCGGGGTCTGGGGTGGGGCTTTGGGGGTCAGAATGGGCGGGAGCCAGGGGGCCCTGAAAATTTTGTTGTATTTCTAATGGCGGCCCTGGTGGACCCCATATTGGTGGCACTTATAGCTAGAAAATCTCAAAGAAAATATCTTTTTTTACTTTTTTGCCCTAAGAGGCTCCACTCATACTAACAATGGCGTTGAATTTAAGGAGCTTTTAAAGTCAGTCTTGAATATAATAATGGACTAAGCTTAGCCACTTATTTGCTGTCTTAAATAACGACTTTTCTATTATTCTCAAGGCAATATCACGGATTCTTGTACCTTCTATATTGTTATTCTGAGGGTTTTCATGACCCGGTTGTGCCTTGGATGGGAAGGGACCAATAACCACTGCAGTGCTAACTATGGAGATGTTTAACAAGTCCTTTCATTATTCTGTCCCTGTCAGGGCTCTGCAAGTCCCGGCTGTTCAGGACAAAGCAGGACATTTGTGATTTATATTCCATCGCACGTCCCGGACTGATTTATTTACTAGTGCAACATTCTTGGCTTTCACTGCAGTCTGTTCTCTCTTTAATTTCGGGCAAAAATCGAAGCAACTGAGTCTCCATCATTACAGCAGTGTAGTTGATATTACCATTATTACCCTTTATTCAGCAGTATATTCTAGTTGTGCAATACTAGTGATACTAGAGCATACATGATGTTGCTGGATCCCTTTCTTTCTCTTTACACCCCCTGTATATATTTTGTATTGTATGGGAAAATTGGTCAGTTGCTAGGGCATAGAATAATAACATGGTTACATTTCATGCTTTCACCTTAGGCACATTCGACTACTTCAAATGCTCTAAATACCTCGTTTTTATTAGCTCAAAAGGTGATGAAAAAGCACCCAGTGCAGCTTTTTAATGTGAAACACCTAAAACAAGCATAGCACAGGATACACAGTGGACAACGGATAAGTACTACTATAGTTTATATAAACAAGCTGCTGTGTAGCCATGGGAACAGCCATTCAAGCACAGGATACACAGTAGATAACAGATAAGTACTACTATAGTTTATATAAACAAGCTGCTGTGTAGCCATGGGGGCAGCCATTCAAGCACAGGATACACAGTAGATAACAGATAAGTACTACTATAGTTTATATAAACAAGCTGCTGTGTAGCCATGGGAACAGCCATTCAAGCACAGGATACACAGTAGTACTACTATAGTTTATATAAACAAGCTGCTGTGTAGCCATGGGGGCAGCCATTCAAGCACAGGATACATAGTAGATAACAGATAAGTACTACTATAGTTTATATAAACAAGCTGCTGTGTAGCCATGGGGGCAGCCATTCAAGCACAGGATACACAGTAGATAACAGATAAGTACTACTATAGTTTATATAAACAAGCTGCTGTGTAGCCATGGGGGCAGCCGTTCAAGCACAGGATACACAGTAGATAACAGAAAAGGTCTGAAGAATCCCATTGTATACTACAGAGCTTATCTGTTTTTCAGCTTTGAATGGCTGCCCCCCAGTGCAGGGCAATAGTAAGTTACAGTCATATGAAAAAGTTTGGGAACCCCTCTTAATTCTTTGGAGTTTTGTTTATCATTGGCTGAGCTTTCAAAGTAGCAACTTCCTTTTAATATATAACTTGCCTTATGGAAACAGTAGTATTTCAGCCATGACATAAAGTTTATTGGATTAATAGACAATATGCAATATGCATCATAACATAACGTTTCGCTTCGACGAAAAATTAGAAACTGTGAAAAATGTGCGAAACGGCTCCGGCGTTTCATTTTTGACGCCGACGCACGTTTTTAATGCCGGCATCCATTTTTTGACACTGGCGAATTGTCACGGCCATTTCGCGAATTTATTCGCCGGCGGTGAATCGCGGGAATTCGACATGAATTTGCGCCTGGCGAATAAATTTGCCCATCACTACTTATGGCAGCACTACCATTAATGTTGTTAATTATGAGGGGAATATGGAGCTGTGGATATTTACTGGGGGTGGCTAAACAGTTAAAGGGTGGTACAACTTTAGTATTTTATACAAAGGCCAATTCTATGTAATAGTTTTTGTATTATTTGACTCCAGCTTTCCAATAAGACTCACTGACCCAACCTAAAAAAGAATATTCTGTAAGGCTTCAAATGTACAGTTATTAATGCTTTGTATTTCTCCTTTTTTTATTCAAACCCTCTCCTCTTCATATGCCAGTCTCTTAATCAAATCAGTGCATGGTTGCTAGGGTAACCAGGGCCATAGCAACCAGACTGCTGACATTGCAGACTGGTGAGCTGTTGAATAAAAAGCTAAATAGGTCAAAAATAATAAACAATAAAAAATGGAAACCAATTGCAGAATATCATATCTCTACGACATACTAGGGGGCAGATTTACATAGGGTCGAATATCGAGGGTATATTAACCCTCGATATTCGACTGCCGAATGTAAATCCTTCGACTTCGAATATCGAAGTCGAAGGATTTACCGCAATTAGTTCGATCGAACGAAAAATCGTCGAAAATTCGAACTATTTTTAGTTCGAATAGTTTGATTCAAAGTCGTAGTCGAAGGTCGAAGCAGTCAAAAAAAATCATTCGAAATACGAAGTTTTTTTTCTTCTATTCCTTCACTCGAGCTTAGTAAATGGGCCCCTAAAAGTTAAGTGAAAGGTGAAATCCCCGTTTAAACAACAGATTACAATGATTGCACAGGCTGGTAGTGTCGTTTGGCTGCTCTCAAACAGCTCAGCACCACAGAATAAACAAACCTCCCAACATTTTGGAAGTAAAAAGAGGGACAAAAAATTTTTTTGCACGTAGAACGGTGACATTTTGTGACCACGCCCCTTTCTGTGACCACACCCGCTAATTACCATGTTCATTTTACAAAATTTGGCAGGTTATGAAAGTTTTAAAATATTTCTCCTTATCTAAAGTTTTTTTTTTGTGTTTTAAAATTGTTACAAAAGTATCTTAATTGCACCTGTGGCTGTTCTGGGCTCTCTGCTAAAAGCCAATTAAGTGAGAAACTTTGTTTCTTTTTCTGGCTGTTCAGTGCAGAGAAAAGAGGGACTTTCCAGTACAAACAAGGGACTGCGGGTTGAGCTGTGAAAAGAGGGACTGTCCCTCTGAAAAACAAACAACTTCTCCCAAGTTCTACACAAGTCAGTCCTATTGAATGCTGGGTATTATAGTCTTACATTCAACTTGGCTGTCAGTAAATTGAGAAACAAAAACTACATTACCCAAAATGCATTGGGAGACGCAGGCTTGGCGCATCAGGGCAAGAAAAAACTTTGGCAATTGTATAAGAGCCAACAACTGTTTTCATTTCGTGAAGATCTTCCTCAACCCAATCCAACATACTGGCAACTCCTTCAACAGCAAACTATAACTTCCCACTGTTGTTCTATTTCTCTGCTGCAGCTCGGTCAGCCAATCAGCATCAACTTTCACTTCCCGCTATCCGGGTGTACTAATATGGCGGCGACAGACGCGTCGAGAGCAGCCCAGAAACGTGTCTTACGGGTGTTGGCTCTGCATGGGTACCGGCAAAACGAACGAAGTTTTTGGGAGAGAACCGGAGCGCTACGCAAAGTACTTCGGGGCCGCGCAGAACTGATAACTTTCAGCGCCCCATTAGTGGTACCGGATCCTGGTAGGGCTCTCTCAGCTGTGTCTCCCCCCCATTCAACACATGGAACATCCCACGGGGAGGGGCCTGTTACACCTATAAATAGTCCATGTGACACTGATTCTCTTCAAGTTTCATTTGTGGCATTAATGATATTTGTTTAATTTGTTGAGATTTTCTTTATTCGTACAATTTATTGGCTGCAGTTTTCTGACCTAAATTTCCCTCAAAAAACCTTTGTAAAGGTGAATGAATTATCAGTTTTTATCACTGTCCTTTACCTCAATCACTGGCGCCTGGAACACCTCATGTGTCTGTCACTGGCCCCAATGTGACTGAATGAGAAACACCACAAACAGCAGCTTCTTGCCACTAAATTCAGCCTGTGACTTCTGTTTTACACTCACTATTATTAGGCCTGTGACTTCTCTGTGTTTTACACTCACTATTATTAGGCCCGTGACTTCTCTGTGTGTTTTACACTCACTATTATTAGCCCCGTGACTTCTCTGTGTGTTTTACACTCAATATTATTAGCCCTGTGACTTCTCTGTGTTTTACACTCACTATTATTAGCCCCGTGACTTCTCTGTGTTTTACACTCACTATTATTAGCCCCGTGACTTCTCTGTGTTTTACACTCACTATTATTAGCCCCGTGACTTCTCTGTGTTTTACACTCACTATTATTAGGCCTGTGACTTCTCTGTGTGTTTTACACTCACTATTATTAGCCCCGTGACTTCTCTGTGTGTTTTACACTCACTATTATTAGCCCCGTGACTTCTCTGTGTTTTACACTCACTATTATTAGCCCCGTGACTTCTCTGTGTTTTACACTCACTATTATTAGGCCTGTGACTTCTCTGTGTGTTTTACACTCACTATTATTAGGCCTGTGACTTCTCTGTGTTTTACACTCACTATTATTAGCCCCCGTGACTTCTCTGTGTTTACACTCACTATTATTAGCCCGTGACTTCTCTGTGTTTTCACTCACTATTATTAGGCCTGTGACTTCTCTGTGTGTTTTACACTCACTATTATTAGGCCTGTGACTTCTCTGTGTTTTACACTCACTATTATTAGCCCCCGTGACTTCTCTGTGTTTTACACTCACTATTATTAAGCCCCGTGACTTCTCTGTGTTTACACTCACTTATTATTAGGCCTGTGACTTCTCTGTGTGTTTTACACTCACTATTATTAGCCCTGTGACTTCTCTGTGTTTTACACTCACTATTATTAGCCCGTGACTTCTCTGTGTTTTACACTCACTATTATTAGCCCCGTGACTTCTCTGTGTTTTAACACTCACTATTATTAGGCCTGTGACTTCTCTGTGTGTTTTACACTCACTATTATTAGGCCTGTGACTTCTCTGTGTTTTACACTCACTATTATTAGCCCCGTGACTTCTCTGTGTTTTACACTCACTATTATTAGCCCCGTGACTTCTCTGTGTTTACACTCACTATTATTAGGCCTGTGACTTCTCTGTGTGTTTTACACTCACTATTATTAGGCCTGTGACTTCTCTGTGTTTTACACTCACTATTATTAGCCCCGTGACTTCTCTGTGTTTTACACTCACTATTATTAGCCCCGTGACTTCTCTGTGTTTTACACTCACTATTATTAGCCCGTGACTTCTCTGTGTTTTACACTCACTATTATTAGGCCGTGACTTCTCTGTGTTTTACACTCACTATTATTAGCCCGTGACTTCTCTGTGTTTTAACACTCACTATTATTAGCCCTCTGTGTTTACACTCACTATTCTGTGTGTTTACACTCACTATTATTAGGCCCTTCCGTGACTTCTCTGTGTTTTACACTCACTATTATTAGCCCCTGTGACTTCTCTGTGTTTTACACTCACTATTATTAGCCCCGTGACTTCTCTGTGTTTTACACTCACTATTATTAGGCCTGTGACTTCTCTGTGTTTTTACACTCACTATTATTAGCCCGTGACTTCTCTGTGTTTTACACTCACTATTATTAGCCCCGTGACTTCTCTGTGTTTTACACTCACTATTATTAGCCCCGTGACTTCTCTGTGTTTTACACTCACTATTATTAGGCCTGTGACTTCTCTGTGTGTTTTACACTCACTATTATTAGGCCTGTGACTTCTCTGTGTTTTACACTCACTATTATTAGCCCCGTGACTTCTCTGTGTTTTACACTCACTATTATTAGCCCCGTGACTTCTCTGTGTTTTACACTCACTATTATTAGGCCTGTTGACTTCTCTGTGTGTTTTACACTCACTATTATTAGGCCTGTGACTTCTCTGTGTTTTACACTCACTATTATTAGCCCCGTGACTTCTCTGTGTTTTACACTCACTATTATTAGCCCCGTGACTTCTCTGTGTTTTACACTCACTATTATTAGGCCTGTGACTTCTCTGTGTGTTTTACACTCACTATTATTAGGCCTGTGACTTCTCTGTGTTTTACACTCACTATTATTAGCCCCGTGACTTCTCTGTGTTTTACACTCACTATTATTAGCCCCGTGACTTCTCTGTGTTTTACACTCACTATTATTAGCCCCGTGACTTCTCTGTGTGTTTTACACTCACTATTATTAGGCCTGTGACTTCTCTGTGTTTTACACTCACTATTATTAGCCCCGTGACTTCTCTGTGTTTTACACTCACTATTATTAGCCCCGTGACTTCTCTGTGTTTTACACTCACTATTATTAGGCCTGTGACTTCTCTGTGTGTTTTACACTCACTATTATTAGGCCTGTGACTTCTCTGTGTGTTTTACACTCACTATTATTAGGCCCGTGACTTCTCTGTGTTTTACACTCACTATTATTAGGCCTGTTACTTCTCTGTGTGTTTTACACTCACTATTATTAGGTCCGTGACTTCTCTGTGTGTTTTACACTCACTATTATTAGGTCCGTGACTTCTCTGTGTGTTTTACACTCACTATTATTAGGCCTGTGACTTCTCTGTGTGTTTTACACTCACTATTATTAGGCCTGTGACTTCTCTGTGTGTTTTACACTCACTATTATTAGGCCTGTGACTTCTCTGTGTGTTTTACACTCACTATTATTAGGCCTGTGACTTCTCTGTGTTTTACACTCACTATTATTAGGCCTGTGACTTCTCTGTGTGTTTTACACTCACTATTATTAGGCCCGTGACTTCTCTGTGTGTTTTACACTCACTATTATTAGGCCCGTGACTTCTCTGTGTTTTACACTCACTATTATTAGGCCTGTGACTTCTCTGTGTGTTTTACACTCACTATTATTAGGCCCGTGACTTCTCTGTGTTTTACACTCACTATTATTAGGCCTGTGACTTCTCTGTGTGTTTTACACTCACTATTATTAGGCCCGTGACTTCTCTGTGTTTTACACTCACTATTATTAGGCCTGTGACTTCTCTGTGTTTTACACTCACTATTATTCGGCCTGTGACTTCTCTGTGTGTTTTACACTCACTATTATTAGGCCCGTGACTTCTCTGTGTGTTTTACACTCACTATTATTAGGCCCGTGACTTCTCTGTGTGTTTTACACTCACTATTATTAGGCCTGTGACTTCTCTGTGTGTTTTACACTCACTATTATTAGGCCCGTGACTTCTCTGTGTTTTACACTCAATATTATTAGCCCTGTGACTTCTCTGTGTGTTTTACACTCACTATTATTAGGCCCGTGACTTCTCTGTGTGTTTTACACTCACTATTATTAGGCCCGTGACTTCTCTGTGTGTTTTAAACTCACTATTCTTAGGCCTGTTACTTCTCTGTGTGTTTTACACTCACTATTATTAGGCCCGTGACTTCTCTGTGTGTTTTAAACTCACTATTTTTAGGCCTGTGATCAATCACTGATTGGCTGCTATGGGTTACTGCCCAGTTGCAGATTTGCCCAGTGTTTATAAATGAGCCCCAGTTTCTTTTAAGGCACACAGCATGTTGTGTCACTCACACTGAATCTCCTCCAGCACATGGACGACTGAAGTTCCCTTCTCACCTCTAGTGGGAAAATATATACAACACCTGTGCTGCCCATAGTAGCCCAATGCATGAGTCTTCCAACTGGCAACTTACATTAATGTTGCTGAAAAGGAAACTTTTGACTTTTGTCGCCTGGGCTAGAGTTCGAGTCCCTTGTGCCATAGGCCTTAAAATAGAATTCAACCCTTAACTAAAGAAAACCCTACCCTACGTAGATCCCCCTCCCCACCAGCCTAGCTGCCCCCCGGGGAAATGCCCCTAACCTTTTACTTACCCCTCGGTGCAAAGTCAGGGATCGCAGTTCACCACAGCCATCTTCCGGGTCTTCGTTAAACTGAGACCGGCAAAGTCTACCCTTAAATAGTAGAGCCTGCCACAGAGTGAAAAAAGATATTTCTCAGAAGGTACAGCAAATAGACAGCATTCTTGTATATGTGGGCTGTGAGTCACACCATTCAGCAGCAGTAGAAATCCTTTACCAAGCTGTTTGCTGAGAAACTCATGAAATTCTCAAGTCAAATAACTGTCTTTCCTCCTTAGATGCTGAGCCCAGTGATGGAGACCCAAATTCTTCACAGGATGAATCCAGAGGCTGGTGGTTCTCCAATCCACAACAAAATAGCTTCGATGCCATGGAAGAAAGCAACACTTGCTCCGGGCTTGAGGCGTCTCTGGATACGGTGGCGAAGGCATTTTCTGAACTTGGGCCCTTCGATGGTATTTTGGGATTTAGCCAAGGAGCCGCCCTGGTGGCCATCATTTGCGCTTTAAAACAACATGGAGATCCCCGCTTCCATTTTAACTTTGCTATTTTGGTGGCAGGCTTTAAAAGCCGATCGTCTGAGCACACAAAGCACTATCAGCAGCCGAATACAGTTCCCTCATTGCATGTCATTGGCGAGACAGACCGTGTCATATCTGCTGACATGAGCCGGGAACTGGTTTCCCATTTTGAGAATCCTTTTATAGTGATGCATCCTGGAGGACATTATGTTCCTGCTTGTGCCCCTCAAAAAAAAGTATATTGGGAGTTTTTGGACAAGTTCCTTAGTTAGCGTCTAATAGAGGGGCCTGGCTCATTCTCTTGATAATAAAAACAAGAGGAAACCTTACATTTCTTAATTATTTTTTAATCAGCATTACGATTAATAGAACCATGCAGAGAATCATTTGTGCTGCTTTCTTTGTGGTCATGAATTAAAAATATGAATTGTGTACCACTACAGAGGTGACATCTAGACTTCATCAAAACCTGATCACAGTGCTGTTCTAAACAGTTCTGCAATAATCATGAATTATTTTCTTTTAGTTTTCAAGATATCAGCAGTTGCTTACAAAGAGCCCCCTCTGCTGTTCTATTGCAGTTCAATTGCGCCTGTCACACTGAGCAGAGAGGCGTCGGGAAGGTGCTCCTATTGCATATTCATGATATTGGCAGGAGACAGCTGCTAAAATCACGAACTCAAAAAGTGAAAAGAAAAATATAAATTGAAACGTTGTTGAAACAAGCACTCTAAGCGATTTTACATGCGTGGTTATTTATCTAACTTTAACTACTCATATTTACCTACTCATAGGAACATTTATCAAGGACATGGGGAACCAGTATAAAAAACTTGTTTTGGACAGCCCTAAATAAAGAGCTTATTTAATTACATCAAGGGGCGAATTTATCAAGGGTCGAATTCGAGAACTCCCATGAACTCAAAATTCAACCAATTGAAATTTATTTTAAAAAAAACGAATTTTACAAACTCGGGTGAATAGGATCGACCCAAAAACTCGAATGTCCGGAAGGCAGCAAACAACAAATTGATACCAGGACGTCTCCCATTGACTAAAACAGTAATTCGGCAAGTTTTAGGTGTTGAATAGTCAAATTCGAGTTCTTAAAGTATGATAAATCTCAAATTAGAATTTTTTAAAAAACTTGAATCAAATTTCAACAATTCTCTAGTCGAATTTGACAGTTTTGGCCATAAAAAAAAATCGAATTCGCAATTCTAATTTTCCCTTCGACCCTTAATAAGTCTGCCCCCAAGTATCTAGTATATCCTTGGGCTTGCACAGAGTTAAGAAATGAAGTGAGGTTCTTTGGGAATGGTTATTCTTAGATATTTGATTTGTTTCGAGGAGAGCATTGCCCCAGGAGTCCCAGCAACCAGGAATGGCTGTTTGGGATATTTTACCCCAAACAGACATTGTGGGTTTCAATTACAAGTATGGGATCTATTATCCAGAATGCTCGGGACCTAAGGTTTTATGGATAGGGGTCCTTTCCATAATGGATCTCCATATAGTACCTTAAGTCTACTAAAAATATATTTAAACATTAATTAAACCCAATAGGAGTAATTGTATCGTAGTTGGGACCAGGTTCAAGGTGCTGTTTTATTATTATTATTATTATGGGAAAAATTTAATCATTTGGAAAATTTTGAATATTTTGTTTTAAACTATTGGAGGTTTAATTCAGAGCTTTATGGATAATGAATTTCTGGCTAAAGGATCCCATACCTGTATATAAATTCTACAATAAATGGCCCTTCACAGTTGATAGTTGGGCAACAGTGATAATGGCACCTGTTTTTCTAACCTCCCAACTATGGTTCCGTGTCAGTCTCTATTTGGATCCCCTAAAACAGAGATCTTAAACTTCAGGCTTCCTTTTCTCTCCCAAATTGCTCCTTATCTAACACATCGATGGAATAGTCACTCAGTAGTTCACAGCTATCAACATAGGAAGCACCAACCCTTCAGCTCTGGCTAAAATGCATCTTGGTTACTTGATATATAATTACAAAGGAAATGTGTCCATAAACTTAGTTGTGTTCAGAATAATAGAGGTATGCTTAAAAAAGTGAATAAAGCTCAAAATCCTTATAATAGCTTTTATTTCCTTACACGCAAAATGCATTGGGAACACTGCACATTGTATTCCAAATCAAAACATGAAGAAAAATGTATCACATTTGTGTTAATTCTTTACAGAAAGTAAAGAAAAGGGAATATTAGGCTGTTCCATAAAATAGCATGTGCATTCTTCTTTACGAACTCCAACTTATTCACTGTATAAACTTAAAAATGTATCAAGATGTTGCTTTCCTTTAAATGACTGAACTAATATTTAGTTGTATAAGGAGTGTTTCTAAGAACTGCTGCACATCTGTGTTACATGGAGTCCACCAACTTCCAACAACCTGTTACATTCCACAATTCTTCTGCGTTTCTTGCTTTTGCCTCACAAACAGCATTTTTTTATATCACCCCACAAGTTTTCTATTGGATTAAGGTCCGGGATTGGGCTGGTCACTCCATAAAGTCAATCTTGTTGGTCTGGAACCAAAATGTTGCTCATTTACTGGTGAGTTTGGGGTCGTTGTCTTGTTCAAACTCTCATTTCAAGGGCATTTCCTCTTCAGCTTAAGGCAACATGATCTCTTCAAGTATTTGATGTATTGAAACTGATCCATGATCCCTGGTATGAAATAAATAGGCCCAACACCATAGTATGAGAAACATCCCCACATGATGTTTGTGCCCCCGGCTTTACTCTGTACTGGGGTATGAATTCAGCGTTTGGGGGGTGTCTGACAAACTGTCTGTGGCCTCTAGAGCCAAAAAGAACAATCTTGCTTTTATCAGTCCACAAAATGTTGCAACATTTCTTTTTAGGCCTGTCAATGAGTCAAATTGTAAGCTCTTCAGCACGTTTTTTTTTTGAACAGTGAGACTTTGCGGGGACTTCTTGCCGATAGCTTGACTTCACATAGTTGTCTTCTTGTAACAGTATCACAGGTAAATTTACACCTTCTTTCATCTTCCAGGAGCTGATCATTGGCTGAGTCTTTGCCATTTTGGCTATTCTTCTATCCATTCCAATGGTAGTATTCCATTTCTTCCATGTCTTTCAGGCTTTGGTTGCCATTGAGCAGCCTATCATTTTCTGCACTTTTTTATATGTTTTCCCCTCTCCAACCAACTTTTTTAATTAAAGTACTTGTTCTTCTGAATAATGTCTGGAACGAGCCATTTTACTCAGATTATCAGAGAGAGATGCACTATAACCAGAATGCACAACATTTGCTGCCTTCCTTTCTTAAAGGAGAACTAAACCCTAAATATGAAAAGGGCTAGAAATGTCCTATTTTATATAGTGAACTTATTGCACGAGGCTAAAGTTTGAGCTTGTCAATAGCAGCAATGATCCAGGACTTCAAACTTGTCACAGGGGGTCACCATCTTGGAAAGTGTCTGTGACACTCACATGCTCAGTGGGCTCTGATTGGCTGTTGAGAAGCTAAGCTTAGGGCTCGTCACTAATTATCCAGCAGAAAATGAGCTTCCCTGGCTGTAATATAAGCTGATGCTACAGGTTTGCTGATTATTAAATTCTGATGCTAATTGCACTGGTTTCTGTGCTGCCACGTAGTAATTATGTGTATTAATTATTAATCAGCCTTATATTGTGACGTTTCTATTCTATGTGTACTGTATAACCCTCAGTTTTCCTGGCTTCAACTAGACAACATCGCTTGAAATGGTCTATTTAGTTGATGGACAAATCGTACATTTAAATGATCGTTTCAAGATAAGCTTGGTCTAACGATAACAAAAAGATCTTTTAAAAGTCTTTACATCTATGGCCATCTTTAGATATCAGTCGGCTCGTCGATCAGGCTGGAAGGAAAATTTTGATCAGGTGCCTTTGAAGGTACTAGAACATCGGCCATTGTTAAGGTGGCCATAGACCAACAGATAATATCGTACTAAACAAATTTCCAACCAATATTCTGTGCGTGTATGGTGGGAAAAGAGCCGACCAATATCGGCAGAAGACTCGGATAGATTGTAATTTTACGTCTGTGGCCACCTTTAGTGCTGAATGGTCAGATGCAGGTTGAATTCTATTGTTTCTACCTTCAGCTCTACACGTATGTGTTGAAACGAACAATCTTTTTTGGAAAGATCTTTTCCAGAGAAAATCGTAATTGCTACGTCTATGGCCACTTTTAGGATAAAGGAATAACCAGCACAAGAAATACAGTACGGTACATATAGGAAGAAATTGTAGAGAGGTATCATGCCTTGTGCTAGGGTGAGTGTCAGGAGGAACATTCATTGGCACTGAAAACTGCCACCAGAACCAGCAAAATGAAGTTAAAGTCTAAAACATGTCATCATTTTAAGAGCCCAATCTCTGATTTATAACTAAATCTTTGCTTCCACTAAGACTTTATTGTCTTACAAGCAGATGCCCGAGTCATGTGCAATAATGGGCACTCCCTGCAGGAAAGACAACAGGGAAATATGGAGGAAAATTGAGATTAAGTAAATAAAACGCTAACTTCTCTGAAGCTGGAATGGAGAGATGAGCAAAGCTGTGTCTTTTAATCAGTCTCTGTCCTAAGAGTGCATTGTACAATCCATAAAGCAGAGGGAAGAATGCACTTAAACCGGCTGAATAACGAGCAAAGGGAGACCTGTTGCCAGTCTGGACCTGGCTTGTTTATTTACACATTGGGATCATTTGGAACTTGCAGATGAATTTGGTTTTCAGCACAAAGCACATTTTTATCACCTAATTGCCCAGATTCTGTAGGAACCTGCAGCCTTAACGCATTGGACCAATAATTGCAATAGGGAGCTTTAATTTTCTCCTACTCTGGAACAGTCATTTTGGAAAAACGTTACTCTCGATATCAAGCCTAAATTTGAGTTACTGTGCAGGACAGAATAATAAATCAGCCTCATTCGATCCAGAATGCTCGGTACCTGGGGTTTTTAGATAACAGATTTTTCCATTATTTGGATCTTCATACCTTAAGTCTACTAAAAATCATTTAAACATTAAATAAACCTAATGGGCTGGTTTTGCCTCCAAGAAAGATTAATTATATCTTTGTGGGATCAAGTACAAGTTACTGCTTAATTATTCTTTAATTCTGAGCATTCTGGGTAATGGTTTTCCAGATAATGGATCCAATACATGTACCATTAGCAGGGCAGGTGTTTTGTGTATCATTTAATTAATACCCAGGGACAATTAGTGGCTGAATTCATTGATTTGAATAAAAGACTGGATTGTGAACAGCAGAGGGCCTAAATAGAAAGATGAGGAATAAACAATAAAAAATATATAAAGGGCAAATAATTAAAAACTATAAAAAAATAAATAATGAAGACTAATTGAAAAGGTTTTTTAGAACTAGTCATTCTATAATAACCACCCCATTAAGAATAAAAAATGCATAATGCAAAAAAAGCAATATAGTTTTAAGTAGTCTAGATTTTAAGCAGGTATTATACTCACATGCTTAGTATCAGCATTTCTGTCCTACTCAATAAAGCAGCTATGGATTGGCAGCCCGGGGCACACACCCTTGAATCCAACCCATCTCCCTGGCCCAATTTGCATGCTCTAGCCCACTGCTTGCTGCCATACAAATTCTGCATGTAGAGAGACATGATGCGTGGTGATTTTATTAGAGTGAGCTCTAATACGTCTTCTAGGCAAATGGAGCCCCCCTGTCATATATATTGGATCTAACTGTCAATGAATATCCGATTGACTTGACTATTTCAGATACGGTACAGAATTTTTAATTGATTGTAATTAGAAAATGTCTTATTTCAGTATAACGAAGCTTGTATTAAATTTTCATTTACATTATAGCTCCCCTTTAAGCAAAAAATGCCCTTTTCTTTTAAACAAAATTACATCAAATTCTTCCCTGTCCTGGCCAGTTCTACACTCACTTTCATCTGAATTATTAAGAATTCTACTTCAATATACAATTTCCACAGGCAGTGACATGAATAATGCCCCCACAGGACCACACCGTGGGGGGCCCCAGGTCCTGAGGGGTCCCGTCTCCGCCCCCAGCTTTTGCACCTTCCACAATAAATCAAAGATGGCCATGCGCTCCACCCTGCGGCTGAGATTACACGGACACGCTCCAATGAAAGCTCATTGACAATGACTGCAATCCCCAGAACGCCCTGCTTTCTGACCTCACATCCAAGGAAGCGGCGCTGAGTGGATGGATCCAACTGTCACCACAGAAACCCCGTTGGCTGGTGATCTGGTTTTAAAGTATAAAGTCCTGGGCAGCCATGTGATCAGGGTCCATTTTGTGTTAGACCTGGCCTGAGCAGGCAGGCAGAAATCCAGTGGAACCTAGACAGGTCAGGTCTAGTAAGGACAGGCTACTCACCTTAAGAGGTCACTCTAGGAGTGACAGATAGTTAGGCTATTTAGCTGAGAAGCTTGAAGCTCCTCCGAGGAGTTGAGTGGCATAATTATCCTGGGTACCAATTGCCCAGAAGTAGGGACTAAGTGTACAGACCTAGGGATGTAGAGATTCCCCTCAGGTTCCACTTAGGGAAAAGACTGAAAGCTGGGTGTACCCGGAGCACTTTCTGTTTTTATATGTTCTCTTCCCTGCGGGGACTGATACTGACCAAATGTGCTGTGAGTATATGTCTATCCACTGTTGCTGTATAATCCTACTTGCTCTGTATGTGCACTCCATTGTCAATTATCCTGTTCAATAAATATGTTCTCTGGTTAAATTATAAGAACCACTGGCACCTAATTATACCCTGCACAAAGTTACAGTTACACTACTCCCTGCCTCCACACCATTTGTGAGGGCTTACCCCTGAATAATTAAGGTTTCATCCGAAGCAACATATTGGGGTGAAGCTCATAGTTTACTATAGTGCTACACCTCCATCAGATAATACAGTGGGCGGCTCAATATGTGGAAACACAGGGGGGGCCATGATCAAAGGTTACACGTCAGACAGAAACTAAAAATGTCTGACAAGCATTTACTTATTGTGTGGTTTTACATATATTTAAAAATCTACTTCTCCAGAAACATTTGGGACAGTAAACCCCATACCCATACAATGTTTCAGTAGTATTAAGGCAACTGCCTAAACTTTATTTATTGCACTTGGAAGATAATTGTACATCCAGTTTTTGCTTTTCATGGTGCCCCAGTCCCCAGGAGGACAGTCAATGTATGTGATGATTGTACCCAGACTCAGTTGGGGATACCAGCCCTGTGTAGTTATACTGAGAGCTCGCAAATTTCCAGGAATCAAATCTACGCAGAATAGTTGATTGCAGAAAAGTTTCCTGGAATGAGACCCCAGTGCTTCAGTTGAGCAGGATTTGATAACATCATTCTATCATGTGGTTAATGAAATCTTCAGCAACTCACTGAGGACTGACAGGTCTATAGGGGAATATCTGTAAAATCTGATGTGTGAGCAGTAATGACACGGCTGCATTCAGAGAACAAGGGGATATGGGCTGAACATTAATGCTGGAGTATCATTGGGAGGAGATTATTGCCCTTGAGCTGTCGTTAGACTACAACTTCCAGATGCCCTAATGCTGGTAATCAAGAACAAAATGTCCTCTATGACGTACCCCCAAAACTGCATGGGTAATGGAGCATGGGAGATGCCAAAGCCTACTTTAGAGAAAAGTACAGGGGCATGAAAGAATTTATTTTGTTTTATTTCCATTCAGCTATAGGATTCTGGTGTCAGGATGACATGATTCGGCACAGTCCTTATCTAGATCTGTACACCGGTCTCTCCTCCAGTTCTTGTTCATGTATTCCTAAAAATGTAAACATAAAAAAAACTTACACCCTCTAGGTAGGATCAGCAGAGTTCATTTGATAAAAGATTAGGTGAGGATGTATGTCCAAGAGCAGTAATGGGTGCAAAAGCCTCCCACACCCCTCCTGAATACCATTTTGGAGCAATTCTGGGGCAATTTTTAAAGTACAGGACAGGCTGAAAAGGGCTGGGAATGTGTTGGATTGTGCCCATTTGTTTGCACTCTGATTTCAATCCTCCATTATCTGGAAACCCATTATCCAGAAAGCATCAAATTACAGAAAGGCAGTCTCCCATAGACTCCATTTTATCCAAACAATTACATTTTTTTTTTAATTTCTTTTTCTGTGTAGAAATAAAACAGTAACTTGTACTTGATCCCAACTAAGATATAATTAATCCTTATTGGAAGCAAAACCAGCCTATTGGCTTTATTTAATGTGTACACAATCTTCTAGTAAACTTAAAGTATGAAGGTCCACATTACGGAAAGACCCCTTATCCAGAAAACGCCATGTCCCGAACATTCTGGATAACAGGTCCAATATATATACTTAAAGGAGAAGGAAAGGTTAAAACTAAGTAAGCCTTATCAGAAAGGTCTGTATAAATTCAACAGTAAACCCTCAAAGTAATGCTGCTCTGAATCCTCTGTCAAAAGAAACAGCACATTCCTTTCCTTCTATTGTGTACTCATGGGCTTCTGTATCAGACTTCCTGTTTTCAGCTTAAACCTCCAGGGCTAGGGCTTGAGCATGCTCAGTTTGTTCCTCTCTCCTTCTATTGTGTACTCATGGGCTTCTGTATCAGACTTCCTGTTTTCAGCTTAAACCTTCAGGGCTTGGGCTTGAGCATGCTCAGTTTGTTCCTCTCCCTCCTCCCTGCTGTAATCTGAGCCCAGAGCTATGAGTGAGCAGGGAGAGACTCAGGCAGGAAGTGATGTCACACCAAGCTAATATGGCAGCTGCTATCCTAAACAAACAGAGAGAGTTTCTAGAGTTGTTTACTCATTTACTCATTCTGCATAATAAATATAGTCTTATAGCTTGTACTATTGTCGCTAATCTATTGGCAATAAACTGATTCCTTTAACATAAATAAAACAGAAATGAAAGTTATCAGGAAAGTTTCTCCACCAAAGTCATCGGATCTTTGCCTCGTGCCAAAAAGTACACTGGTGGGCCAACAGCAAGTGCTCTGATTTCAGATGCTGCAGGTGCTATTTCATCTATATTAATGGGACTCCTCCATCTGATTTTGAACTTTACAGCCTAGTTTTGTCTGAAAAGCATAAAGAAATAAATCTATAGGCAATTGTATTGGTGTGTCTCAGCTCTCAGATAATAGAGTGTGGGACAGGGTGGGATTGGGATGTCCAGGGATCAATGGAGGTGACTTCAAGGCCCGGCTACCACCACCCTCCCCTTGTGTGTCCTGTACATTTTTATCTCCTTCCTATGATCAGGGAGAGGAGATGTCCAGGCATGAAATGGGGATGGTCTGGGTATGGGGTGAGGAGTGGCGGGATCCTGGCAGTGGAGAGGACTTCGGTTTGGTGGAACCCATGAATTCTGGTGCCCACCGGATTTTTCCTTGTGTCTGGCCCAGTTAATACTAACTATCCTGCCTCATAGTTCTTCCCTATGCTATATAAATAAATGATGATGATGACCCATACCTCCCTACTGTCCCTTTTTTAGAGGGACAGTCCCTCTTTTGACAGCTCAACCCGCAGTCCCTCGTTTGTGCTGGAAAGTCCCATTTTTCTCTGCACTGAACAGCCAGAAAAAGAAATAAAGTTTCTAACTTAATTGGTTTTTTTAGAGAGCCCAGAACAGCCACAACAGAAGATAAGATACATCTGTAACAATTCAAATGTATCTAGCAAATAAGTAATTGTAACAATATAAGATAACAGGTCCCTTTGGAGACGTTAGACTCACGGCAATTCACCTTCATTAGCAAAACTGTAATAACTCGAAAAAAAAACAGAAATATGTTCAAACTTTTATAACCTGTGAAATTTTGTAAACTGAACATGGTAATTAGGGGGTGTGACCACAAAAATGGGCGTGGTTAAAAAAATCAACATGGTACACGCGGCAACTTTTTTGTCCCTCTTTTTATTTCCAAAATGTTGGGAGGTAAGTTATACAAATGCTCTTCTGGGGCAGGTGAGCTTGAATGTTGTTCCCATCATTTGAGCATTTAGGGAATGTTTGCAATGAATTTATCTCTGTGAGACATTCTCAGCCATTTCAATGGGGATCAATAAAAGTATCTTTTCTTTTTCACAATGGTTTTGAACAGAACTAAAAGCTCACGGGGCAGAACGGCAGCATTAAGTGAGTTAAAGACATATAATTGCTACTTCTGTGAAAGAGGTTATGTCGATGAAAATGGATCATTAGTATATAATTTGCATCTCATTTTCCCTAATATCCCTTCATGCAGTGTGTAATGTTACCCTCTGTTTAATGTCGCTTTAGAGCTATTAATGGCATATTAACTGAGGTTAACGACAAAGTCACGGCACAAGCAGAACACTCAATATGGCCGCCAGTCTCAAAGATTTACTCATTAAAATGGGAAAATGAACCGGGACGTTACTTTAATACACTGTTTGGGTCAGAGTATGAAAGGAATCCCATTTCAACAAAATTAGACAATTTCCTTTTTTTATATAATGACAGTATAACCCCATGAATACAGCTTTCAGACAGGGGTTACTGACCCCAGCAGCCTAAATACTATTGCTCTGTCAGGCTACAGTTTTACTGTTTTTGTTACTTTTTATTACTTATCTTTCTATTAAGGCCCTTCTCTATTCATATTCCTGTTTCTCCTTCAAACCATTGCCTGGTTACTATGTTAAATTGGACTCTAGCAACCAGATAGCTGCTGAAATTGCAAACTGGAGAGCTGCTGAACAAACAAGCAAATAACTAAAGAAAAATAAAGACCAATTGCAAATTGTCTCAGGATAGCATTGTCTCCTCGACTAAACAGAGGCATTTTCGGTGGAGGATTGCTGAATTCTACCCTGTTTAGTCGGCTCTGGAGAATAACACAGTACCGTCCCTCTCCAACTGTCCTGTTTTTCGCGGGACAGACGCACACTGCGTCTTCATCCGACAGTCGGATAAATGACTTTCAATGGGACCTTATAGCAGCCCCTCTGGCATTTGCCAGAACCCACAGATTGCCAGTCCGGACCTGCCTCCAACTGTCCTGTTTTTCGCAGGACAGACGCACACTGCGTCTTCATCCGACAGACGGATAAATGTCGTTTTTACCTGCGATTTCTCATTCACTTCCTTTATCTTCTGGACATCCGACACGTCACATGCGTGTCATCACATGGAGACGGATCGCTCCTTGGTGCGCCGTGGCGTTCAGCCCTAAAACTTAATTGGCTTTTGACAGAGAGCCCAGAATACGTGACAGGTGCACTTTGTAACAATTTAAAGGGATACTGTCATGGGAAAAAAAAATTTTTTTTCAAAATGAATCAGTTAATAGTTCTCAAATCCATTTCTCAAAAGAGCAAACAGATTTTTTTATATTCAATTTTGAAATCTGACATGGGGCTAGACATATTATCAATTTCCCAGCTGCCCCAAGTCATGGGACTTGTGCTCTGATAAACTTCAATCACTCTTTACTGCTGTACTGCAAGTTGGATTGATATCACCCCCCTCCCTTTTCCCGCCAGCAGCCAAACAAAAGAACAATGGGAAGGTAACCAGATAGCAGCTCCCTAACACAAGATAACAGCTGCCTGGTAGATCTAAGAACAACACTCAATAGTAAAATCCAGGTCCCACTGAGACACATTCAGTTACATTGAGAAGGAAAAACAGCAGCCTGCCAGAAAGCATTTCTCTCCTAAAGTGCAGGCACAAGTCACATGACTGGGGGTAGCTGGGAAACTGACAAAATGTCTAGCCCCATGTCAGATTTTAAAATTGAATATAAAAAATCTGTTTGCTCTTTTGAGAAATGGATTTCAGTGCAGAATTCTGCTGGAGCAGCACTATTAATTTCATTTTGAAAACATTTTTTTTTCCCATGACAGTATCCCTTTAAGATAAGCAAATAACCAAGTGTAACAATTTAAGATAAGCAGGTCTCTTGGGGAAACTGCTGCTTAAAGGGCAATTCACCTTCATTATCAAAACAGTAATAACACATTAAAAACCACAGAAATGTGTTCAAACTTTCATAACCTGCCAAATTTGGTAAAATAACCATGGCAATTAGGGGGTGTGGCCACAAAATGGGCGTGGTCAAAATTTTCACCAAATCATATTGTCCCACTTTCTATTTCCAACGTTTTGGGAGGTGTGCAGTACCTAATAATTGACTCTGCTTCCAATTTACAAATGTGATTGGTGAATCAGGATGTGCCTTGATGGCTGATCTGGTGAACGTGATTTAAAAAAAAAATGCCTTCATCAGGATAAGGAATCCTGGGGTTAAAGGTCAAGTAAACCCCAAAATAAAAAAAAATGCCTGATGAAAAGAACTTTCCAATATATATTGATTACAATTATTCAGTGCTTTTGTAAAAATAATTGCTATTGAAAGCAACATTTGCCTAAGTCCTACTTTAAAAACAATGTTGTAGAAGTTCCCCAGCGGCAAAGTCGGGTCTGTTAATCAGCTGCCTTGTCTTACACTGTATCAACAGTCGGAACCTCCAGGACAGGGAATAAAATGGGACAAATACTGCTTTCAGTATCAATACATATACAGATAACTGAAGAACCATATAAAAATTGTAATGAATGTATATTACAAAGTGACTTATTAGTGAATTATATTTTCTTTTATTAAGCAAAAAACTATTTTTTTGGGTTCATGTTCCGTTTACAAACAGGTCGTACAGTTTCTGGTTATATGATTTCCTTAAAACAACTTGCTGTCTGTAGCAGTGTAAATACTGGGAGACCCAGGAATATAGAAGGCCCACTGGGACTCTTTCTGATGTGCAATTAATTGTGTTTGTAGAACACGTAATCTTCTGGGACTTTTGTGGGGCCCAAAATGGATTTTGTTGCGGAGATCACTCTTCATCGCTTATGTCTTCTTTCCGCTGATAAGATCCTGCCATCTAGTGGTCGATTAGAACAAAGACAAAGCAAAGTCTCCAGTGGAGTCAGAACAAGTTCATATGAGGCTCAGTGATTTCCAGGAGCTGGTTCTGTGTAAACTAATGAAGAATTTCCCAGGAATCTGACAGGGAGAAACGGCCTTTGAATCAGTTGTTTATCCAGTGGCAGTTTAAATCAATCTAAACCTATTTTGTATCTGGAAATCACCTAGAGGCTTGTTACAAGTGTTACAAGTACTAATACTTGGTTTGTTTGGTCTCCAAGATCATATGGATGACATATGGATGTTGGCAAGAAAACCTTAAAGGAGAAGGAACGTCGTTTAGCACTTGCAGGGTCAGAATGGCCCAGCGGGACACCGGGAAAAAACCCGGTGGGCTCTGGCCCTTATGGGCCCCCGCCAGGCCAGACCCCCTCTCACGATCTCCTGGCCCTTCAAAAAATACCAATTTGCCATGCAGTGCCATTCGCATAGGTGCACCACGGAGCTCGGTTCCAGCATGCACAGCGTTGCAGCCCTGGACAGCAGTCTCGGAGGGCCACGGGCCCTCCAGTCCGACCTTGAGCACTTGGGGGTGCCAAATGTTAGGCACCCCCAAGTGAATGTATTGACTTACCTGAAACCCCGGGCTGGTGCTCCTATCAGCAGAAAACTGCACCGGCCCGGGGTTATACCAGTGAGCACCACAGAGCCATCCTCTTCTGTCTTCCTCTGTCTTCACGCGGCTGAGCATGTGCATTAGAGTGAAAAGCTGAACTTTAACTAAAAAGTCGCTATTTTATTCAACTGCGCATGCGTCTGCCCCAGGAAATTTGAAGAAAGAAGAAGCCGGAAGAGGATAGATCCGTGGTGCTCGCTGGAAGAACCTTGGGCCAGTGCAGTTTTCTGCTGATAGGAACACTGGCCCGGTCAGGTAAGTAAATACATTCGCTTGGGGGTGTCTAACATTTGCTAAACAACTTTCCTTCTCCTTTAACCAGTATAATCAATAAATAAATTTGATAACGGGCATATTAACCTTAGACATGCCAATAAGATCATTGCAGAAAGAAATACACTACACTTGCAAAAGCAGAATATCAACACCAACGTTTTCTTTGCGGGACTTTTAAACTACAATCCGGGACAGTGTGCTGTGTTTAGGATTGGGACTGTCCAGCGAAATGTGGGACAGTTGGGAGGTGTGCTCTTATCTTATGACAGAAAGGTGAAACTCATTGAGGGTCAATTTCTTAGCAATATGTAAGTGGTAAAGAAACCTTTCAACAACTTATAGAGTTTAGTGTACATTACTATTACATTTGCTGGAGCTTCCTTTTGTGTAAAACACCAAAACCATTGCCAGAACTGATAAAGTGAGCAATGCAAAGTTCTGTAACACTGGTGATACAGTAGAGTTTCATGTTTTATTAAATCAGGAAAGTTGTAGGGGCTGCTCAGTAGCAGAGAAAGGGCCTGGGGCAGCCCCTAATAAATGTCGGAGCTGATCTGGGGGCATATAGTGTCTTCTACGTATGTGATGTGAAAGCCACGGGAGATTTGTTTCCCTAAACCAACCTGAGGCAGCTCCTGTGATGCCACCCTCCCTCCCCATTGAACTTACCTTATCTAGTGTCTACTCTCTTGCACTAATAGAGACAAATTTCTGGTTTAAAACCCAGAAATTCGATTCTTAAAGTTACCAGGAGCCAGTGTCGGACTGACCCACAGGGATACCAGGAAAACTCCCGGTGGGCCAAGGTGTCAGTGGGTCCTCCTGCTTCTAAACATTTGGCTTATTTCAAGGCCATTCCCTATTTCTATGAGAATAAATTGGCTAAATAGATGGAATAATAGGTTATAGTATGGAAATAAAAGAGAATAGGAGAATAGAGGTTGACTAAGGAAAGGAAGAAAATAATACTTAGAAGTGGCCCCTGGTCTAAAGGTGTTTGGGTGGGCCCCTGGTCTAAGGGTTTTTGGTGGGCCCCTGGTCTAAGGGTTTTTGGTGGGATCGGCTGGGCCTGAGCCAAATTGCTCCCCCCCATAGGGGTGCTGGTGAAATGTCATGGTTTCACAGTCCAAGGCCAAATACAGTGAAAAAGTAAGTTACATGTAAGTCATGTAGTACATCCCATGCCTGTTTGGTATGATGAGCAATAGATTCTGTAGGTAACTTGGAAGGCTAAAATATTCAGTACATTTGCAGAAATCTGCTGCTCAGAGTCTCCTTTATATTTTGACATCACTGATGGTGCCCTAAGTCCCCCAACCCAGCCCTGTGCAGAGGAGATGTGGATCAGTAAAGGTGCTCACATAGAGGAGCCCTAAATGGAGTATCTCTGACACCATCTCTCAATCCACCGAAATAAATGGTTTTCTACTGTATGTGGCCAAAGTGAGCCCGATGCTTTAATAATAAGGTCAGCGACATCTGTGTGGACAAGAACATGAGTGAACTCAATCCAGGCTTATTACACACGGATATTGACACAAAGCCTCACTCGTGTATCAGTTATTCCCCTGCGGGTTCATTACACAGAACCATTAGCTGCAATAGGATTACAGGCTCTATAAGTGACCATGAAATCTCACGGCTACAGCACTATAATCATTACCAGCTAATTGCGTTTACAGATCCACAGAAAGTAATCAGCCAAAAAAAAGACAGAGAAGAAGCCTTTTCATTACGTATTTTATTTTAAAGTGAAATGCTCATTTCTTAGTAGAGTGGCCTTTGTTACACAACAAGATTTAATGTATTGCCGTGAAGAAATATAGAAATGCTAAAGCAGAAAAAGTTGTTTTATTCTGAGCATTTACTGCAGGCAACACAACAAGCCTTAAACACCGATACAGACATAATCACAGGTATTTGTGTACTTTTGTGTATATTGTGCAAATATGAAATTGGACACATATCCTACTACATACTGTATATGTGCTTTTCTGAGCACAATTGGAATTTATATTGTTTTGGGGTTTTTTTTTTAGATGTACAGGTATGGGACCTGTTATCCAGAATGCTAGAGACCTGGGGTTTTCTGAATAATGGATCTTTCTGTAGTTCATACCTTAAGTCTACTAGAAAATCATGTAAACATTGAACAAGCCCAACAGGCTGGTTTTGCTCCCAATAAGGATGGGTTATGTAATTAAAGGCACTAAGTTTGCCATGGGGCAGTAGGGGAATTTTATATCTTACTTAGCTGGAATCAAGTACAAGCTACTGTTTTATTATTAGAGAGAAAAGGGAAATCATTTAAACCACAAATTGGATTATTTGGAGTCTATGGGGGAGTCTACCCTTTCTGTAATTCAGAGCTTTCTGGATAATAGATCACATCCCATAATATTAGTATATACAACCTGTTGTTTGTAATGGGCTGTACTGAACAGCAAAAGTTGAGTTTACTGAAGCAGAAACATTTCATGGACATGTCTCATGTCTAGCTATGCCTGTGTGCTTCTCAATCAAATACCTGCCAAGCTTTGCTCTATACCAAAAATGAATGTTCTCAAATGCAGACCAGTTTTAAACAAAAATCTCATTCATCTTCATTTCTGAAGGGAATTTTAATAAACAGACATATCCCAGGGCAAATACTTACTTAGACCCATCTGCAGTTTCTAAAACATAGTTCCCCTATTAAACCACCAGTTAAATGTAGGACAAAAAAAGTATCTCCAAAGGAAAGCTGCCCCACTGCAAGAGGCTACTATGTGCTTCCTGCACCATTCAGTGTCTCAGGCTTGGGAGTCATTTAATTCAATGGATTATCCTTGATTTTGTTTGAGACCGGGTCAGACTGGGCTGATGGGTCAAACGAGGTGGGTCCCAGCCCTCATGGGCCCCAACCACCCAGGTCCCCACCTCTGCCTGCATAGCTTCTTGAAAAATTTGGACTGTGACAGCAGCAAAGGGCCGGGCTGGACTGGCCGTGTGCCACAGGCAACCCAGCCGGCCACATTGCCCCTCCTCCTCGCGCATGCGCATTTGAACCTGAGTGCATGCACACTGACCCCTTGCATAAGCACGAATGCATGCAAATGAGCGCAGCGACCAGGACTGCAGACCGGACTGGGTTAGGCAGCAGTGTATGTGCCTGGTGCCCCTCAAGCTTTGTGCCCTAGGCACATGCCTACCCTGCCTACCCCTAGTTTCCGGCCCTGGCACAGAGCACGTGCAGTGAATCAGCAGAAAAGAAGATGGGGAGCTACTGGGGCATCTTTGGAGACACAGATCTTTACTGCTAAAGGGCTGTGGTTGCCTTGGGCTGGTACAGAAACACAAAACATCATGTACAACATTTCAACCTACTTCTTTAGTTAGGCTTTAGTTATTCTTTATTTCTCCTTTAAGACGTGGGCATGTGAGCATACGAGCATGAAGGGGAAGTGGACAGGGAGGTGGGGTGTACAGGAATTGTAATTGGGAAGGGGATTAGGGCGACAAGCGAAGCCAACCTTGGGGTGTAGGGTTTGTACATCCGGGCTTGCAAGGGCCTTTGTGGCCCAGATGGGGAAGGTAAGAAGAGAGAATCCTTCTCTAAATATCTGTATATTCATGTTTAGGTGGGGCCATCCTACTGCCTCTTTATAGACATCAACAGCACCATCGCTTTATGACTTATAGGCCTTTTTGCAATATGGAATAATCGGTGTGGAAACGTCTCATTCAAAGATATAAATCAGTAGAATAAATTGAATAGGAACACAATTTAGACATATATATTTTTATTTAGTAAAAGTTAAATTCATGTAACTACAGATGCTATTCTTAAATTAAATTTTTTTTTTTTACTATTTATACCACTGTATTAGCCTCTGTTCTCTTTCAGACATACATTTGTAATCCCTAGTTGTTCTGCCTTTGGCCTACCTGAAATACCCTCTCTCCACTACCCCTCCAAGTCCCCAAAACCTGATGCACTTTGTCCATTCATGATCCAGCCCCACCCCTCATATCATGGGTCCCCCCCTTGGAGAAGGTCAATGGTAGCGTATACGGGATTTATGGAGGACACAATATTGACATCATGGAACATGCTATTCTATGAGACACAACTGTAGGCGACACATGTAAGTGAAATAGAATCACACAAGTAATACAAGCACACACAGAAAAGGAAAGTGCATAAATGCTGAGCACAATTATCTTGTTTATACAGACAGAGGCTTATACGAACGATTTCACATATTGACTCACATCAGCCTGTAACCACTTGCACCCATCCCTCTGTGCCGCCTCACACAATCTGCTCGACTCATTAATACCACCTACAATGTGAGTCCTTACACTTGGTGAGCACCACCTGGGGAACTATTTAACAATAAATCTTCTCAATATAGCTCAAGACTGCTCTTTCGCTGTCTTATGTTTATTTGGGGGTTCCAACTCTCTGACTTTACTAAGACGTTGGTTCCTTGAGGCCACAGTATTTTATTGGGACCTTCTGATCCAGGTTCTCCAGCAGCATTCACCATCAGTAGCAGGTGGATTCCAAAGAAGAAGAACCATGTGTGCTCCACCCCTGTAGATAAAACTATAGGAAGAACCAACTCACTCTACCCCTGGGCCTGTGGGCACACATCCCTGCAGATATAGCAGGTGATTATGAGAAATGGAACCTATGCTCATTGCTCATATCAATCCAAAGATGGACTGATCATGTTGTTGTAAGTGTTGCTTAATTTTATTAAATAAAGAAGAAACTGTTAATGGAAAATACACAACTCAGGAAATAAAATTATATTATTCCTCTATCCAGCCCACAAGGTGTCACTCTAATCTAGCAGGACAGATACATTGGCAATCAGTCAATACAATGAGTTGGTGTTATCAAGAAAGCACCCAACAGCCTTCCTTAGGAATGAATGTCCCCTTTGCCTATTGCACTTAGAGAAATGACACCCACATTCCCACAGACCTCATTACACTTAGTTGGTCTGGCTAATAGGGGCATACCTAACAAATAAGGTCAACTATGAGCTTGTATATAATATTCTGGTCTTGTCAAACACTTGCAGTAAAATGCAACAAGAAACATTTGGTTTAATGAAGGTTTTGGGTACAAATTATATTTATAGGAGTTATGGCCCTCCATGAATTAAGCATTATACTTCCCATATAAAAAAAGTCACATGTGATTGGTGAACATTTGCCAGTAGTTGCAATGATAAAGGTCTGATCAGCCTGCTGATGATCCAAGGGATCTCCAACTAAAACCTGTGTTTTTTGTTTTTTTTTGCATAATGAACAAAAATGTAATTCCGAGCAACTTTCCAATATACATTTGTTAAAAAAATGTCAATTGTTTTAAAGGTTTTTGTACATGTATATTGTAAATGACAGTGTTATATGTCTGTATCTTTCTGTTTTCTGCACTGCTCTTTCTGACTCTTGAAGCAATGTAGTAGAAGCCAACCCATTATCAGCTCTGGAGGAGCAGCAAACTTCTGTTGCATTTGTTTGGGATTAAGAACCAGATAAAAGAGAATACTGATTTCAATCACAATTACATTTAATATAGACATTATAGCAATTCTGTGGCCCTATAGTGTTGAAGGTTGCCATGCCTACTTTAAAGGGATTCTGTCATGATTTTCATGATGTAGTTTTTATTTCTAAATGACACTGTTACACTGCAAATAATTCACTGTACAATATAAAATTTCATTCCTGAACCAACCAGCAAGTGTATTTAGTTGTAATATTGGCAATATTGGCTTTCAGAAAGAGCCAGCAATTTAGGATGGAACTGCTTTCTGGCAGGCTGTTGTTTCTCCTATTCAATGTAGCTGAATGTGTCTCAGTGGGACCTGGATTTTACTATTGAGTGTTGTTCTTAGATCTACCAGGCAGCTGTTATCTTGTGTTAGGGAGCTGCTATCTTGTTATCTTCCCATTGTTCTGTTGTTAGGCTGCTGGGGGGGGTGATATCACTCCTACTTGCAGTACAGCAGTAAAGAGTGACTGACGTTTATCAGAGCACAAGTCACATGACTGGGGGCAACTGGGAAACTAACAATATGTCTAGCCCCATGTCAGATTTCAAAATTAAAAAAAAATCTGTTTGCTCTTTTGAGAAAGAGATTTCATCAGTGTCGGACTGGCCCGGCGGGATACCGGGAAAAAACCCGGTGGGCCCCGACCCTCGTGGGCCCCCACCGTGCCAGAACGCTTCTGTAGATATTTCCAATTGGGAAAAAAAAACTTTTTTTTCTGGTGATTCGCAGCGCCGCCTGCGCATGCACGCCAAACGCCGCTGTTGCGCATGCGTGCCGAGCGGTGTCGATGTTGCGCATGCGCGCCGAACGCCACTGTTGCTGGGCCGACGCGTTTTAGTAGGGGGGCCGGAGGGGGGCCCCTGGACAGCAGTCCCGGTGGGCCCCGGGCCCCCCAGTCCGACCCTGGATTTCATTGTAGAATTCGGTTAGAGCAGCACTATTAACTGATGTGTTTTGGAAAATAAACATTTTTCCCATGACAGTATCCCTTTAAAGACTGGGCAAGAAGTGGCTTGAAAACATAATAAAAGGGTTACTTAGGCCATTTAAAACACTTTAGGGCTTCCTTTATGTTGGCAGGTACATTTGCATAGAGCTTGTGCTTACAGACTGCACAGGGGTTACATTCTATATCTCTTGCACTCAAGCTTGATACTAAAATCAGTCTTCCAAGAACTTTTCTTTTAAAGAGTCAGACAATGAATTCCACAGTAGAAATTACAGTAAAAGTAACATCAATACTTCTTGAATGAGGTTGAATGATGATAATCCTGTCGCCCTGTGCACCTATATCTGGTATCGCTTCTTCAGCTTCTTCCAGGACTTAATGCACAAGATTACCCAGATAGGCAGACAAAGCTTGCAAGCATTCACTATATTTAAACAAAGGAGGATAAACTGGATCAGCTCCTTGTGGTAATTGGATGTACCGTGCATCCAATGTTCCCTCTAATTTGTTCTCGGCTATGTGCCACCATTTGTGTGCGTGCGCTTAAGTGTACAGCTTAGAGGGAACATCGCGTGCATCAGGCATATGTTTAGAAGCTGAGATGATACTGGCACAGGGGTCATGATAGGCTGAGAATAAATACTGGAGGGTCAAATTGTAGAACAGGAGAAGGAACTGGGTGAGTGGAACAGGGATGAACTTAAAACGCACAACATACTGGTCCCACTAGCACTGCTTCCTTCCCAGAATACACTAGGGGTCATTAATTTTTTGCCCAAGGAATAGGCACATAAGAACAAGCCCCTTAGTTCTCATTTGGTGTTGTGCATAACCAGTGCAAGGCACACACTGCATGGTGAGGAGGTGTAGGCCTGTTATAGAACCCCATTGCACTCTGCAGCCTCTGCTGCTCTCTATCTTGCACATCTGAATGATACACAAGTTAGGGGTCAGGTATGGAAGAAGAGGGGGTGCCTAAGTGCTTCCCCTGCCTGCACTTCATAAAAAGGCACTGCTAAATGCAGACAGCACTCTGTTCTAAGGGGGTAACTGCAGGTCTCTGTGCTCCAAAAATGAATGCAGGGAGCCTGTGCCAATTCTGTAAGAGGTAAAGGCGATGTGCAAAGTGTAAAAGATGTGTTCATGGCATCGGCGGAACTACCAGGGGTTCAATTGCACCAGGGCTGCACCCCCCCAGGGCCTGTCGGACTCTTGCACCAGCTTAAAGCCGCTATAAAAAAAATATACGTCCCGAGGGGGGCCTGGGTGCAAGACCTGCACCGGGAACTACTTGTTTCATTACTGGTTCATGGCACCGGTGGTTGTAAATGACTCCTACTGTTTCATGCTCCTAAAGCACCAACAACATGACTTAACCCAGGCTGACACTTCAGTAGGCGTCTGTTTGTAGCCAAGGCACACACTCCTCTTGAAGGTAATTTAAGCATCACCAGAACCTACACCGGGGGCCATGTCTATTCACGTGCCATTAGCACACACAGAACTGTAGCCTGTGCAATATATCGTAGCAAGACTTCATTTGACCCAGATTCTCTGCATTAATCTGTTACATTAGCATACGCTTGCTATATATAATTCATATACATATTTTCATTTATAATTCATTCCTTCTGGGAACCTTTAAATTTATCCTGCTGGGCTAGATATCAGTCAGCGGAAAGTCTCTAAGGAAAAACACTCAGGTTATTCCTTTCTTGCAATACCCAAAACCACAAGATCAAGTCATGTTAAAATTGTGAGGTGAATAATGACATGGAATATTCATGGGCTGGGGAATATCTGCAGGAGGAAAATGAATCCATATTCTTATACTCAATCTTAACCAGGTTGTTCAAAGGAGTCAGATTCAGTCATTCTTTTCTTAATACATCTGTTCATTCCAGTGGCCACAAATAGGGTTGGACTGGGCCGACGGGACACCGGGAAAAACCCGGTGGGCCCTGATCCTTATGGTCCCTCGCCAGCCCAGACCTGGTCCCCTGATTTGGCTGGCCCCCCCAAAATAAAATGCTGCAACTAGCGTTGAATGTTTTATCGCATGCGCACGGGGGAACCCAGTGATCCAGTCCGAACCTGTTTCTATTAGCAGAGATATGTAGCAATGAACAGGTAAGTATCAGTAGGTAACTGTCACCTAATATATATTCATTATATTATATGTCAAAATAAAGCCATGAAATAAACAGCATAACATATGACCCATTTGGGGTTCTGTAATATAAGGCACTATGTTTGTCCAGGTGCAGTAACACGTAGCTACCAATCAGCAAGTAGCATTTACTGATCCAAAACAAACTTTTTATTGTTGCAATAAATTACTACACCAAAGAAGCTATGAGTTCTCCCAAGAGACAGTTTTATCTTAATTGTTACAATTACTTATTTGCTTATCTCAAAATTGTTACAAAAGTATCTTAGTGCACCTGGTGGCTGTTCTGGACCAAATGATTTCAGAATGGCTCCCTCATTCCTAGGATGTTATAAACTTTGTATCTTTTTCTGGTTGTTCAGTGCAGGAGATGAAGGAGAAAGTCAGGACATTTCAGTAACCATCCGGGACTGCAGGTTGAGCTGTCAAAAACTGGACTGTCCCACTCAAAACGGGACAGTTGGGCGGTATAGATAATGTATATAATGTCACTTTCCAAGTCATTTAAATCAGACGGTGCTCTTGTACTTTTGAGTAGGTGAAGGGCGCATAAGGATAAAGAATGTTCAATACTGTAAAGTGTTTTGTTTTGCTCCAAACATCCCCTTCAAAATGCTACTAGGCAACCAGCACATTTTTGCACTTTCACACTTCAAAAGACAGGAAAACTTTAATAATATTTTGTTCGATTTATAAGATCCAAGTGCATACTAGAAAGGATTTGCTTTTAGGCTTTTAGTATAAGATAAATATACATATATATTGGGACAAGCTGGCTGCAGTTTTGTTTAAAGGGTAAGGCATTTTAGTAGCTTAGAGGGCATGTAAAGGCAAAAAAATAAAATCCAATTTTTACTTTCTATAATGAAAAAGAAATCTATCTCCAATATACTTTAATTAAAAAATGTGTGCCGTTTTTATAAGAAACCTGACTGTATGCAGTGAAATTCTCCCTTCATTTACTGCTGTGGATAGGAATTATCAGACGGTCCCTAACTGCTCTGCAGGGAAACAATCATACTTATGTACAGCAGGGGGAGCCCCCGCCTTACTTGCCAGCCATGCAGAACTCAAGCAGCTTTGTTTATGACGATCCCTAAGCAGCCCAGATCACACTGAGCATGTGCACAGTCTTGGTCTTGCAAAGATGTATAACAAAGTTACAAGATGGTGACCCCCAGTGGCCAACTTTGAAAGCATAAATTATTTGTTTGATTAGGCTTGTGGTGCAGTAAGTTCATGTTTATGTTTATTATACAAAATTTCAAGCCTTATTCTATTTTAGACTTTACATGCCCTTTAAGGCATAAAATGTTTCAATGTCCTTAACATATTGATAATGGGTTGAGTGCAGAGGATCTTGTTTTTGTCTTTATGTATTTTATGGTCACAGCCTCATTGCACCCCCGCCTAATGGTTTTAAAAATTAGTGGTGAGCACAACTTTCCCTTGTTTGTTATATATATATATATATATATATATACATATATATATATATATATATATATATATATATATATATATATATATATATATATATATATATATATATATATATATATATATTAGGACAAGCTGGCTGTACATATAATTTTTATATATATTTTATATATATTTTTATTACATATATTAATATAATAATTAATAATAATTTTTGGGAGAATTAACAAATGGTAGGTAGGCAGTCATAGGTAAAGGAGCAGTAAGACAGGGACACCACGGCTCTTGAAAGAAAACATCGGTTTATTTTCCCAAATCTTCCATCTTATCATGCCTCAGCCGACATTCAGCTTTTCACAGTTAGGCAGTATCTTCTAGCCCAGGGGTGACCACTTCAACATAGAAAACATAAATCATAAAAATAAATCCTGCCCACTGGGCACTACTAGTGATGGGCAAATAAATTCGCGAAACTGCTGCGAAAATTCGCTGGCGTCAAAAAATTTTGGACATGCATCGGAAAAGTTGCTTGCATCAAAACCGTCGCGCATCAACATTGAATTATTCGGACGCCCATTGACTTTAACACCAGCGTCAAAATTGATGCAGGTGTCAAAATTCGGGTTTCATGAATTTTTTCAAATTCGCACATCTAAAGACATTCCTTATTAGACTGGGCCCCATGTGGACTACCAGCAAAAACAAAAGTTTGGCTCACCCCTTTACTTCACAGTTCTCCCAGGCCCGGACTGGTAATCTGTGGGTTCTGGCAAATGCCAGAGGGGCTGCTATAAGGTCCCATAGAAAGTCACTATTTAGTGGTCTGGTAGGGGCTTTTTGCGCCTCTGTGTGGGCTGATTGGGCCTCTGTGTACCTGAAATGCCAGGGCCTATTTGAATTCTCAGTCCGGACCTGAACTTCAGCCTCATGGCTTCCCAATCGGACTCTTGGTCAGAGTCATAATCATAGTCTCCATCACGCGCTCCCTCTGCTCCGTGCAACTGCAGGCAGCACTCTGACATCCGGGATTCCTCAAACAGGTATTGTACCTGCTGAGAGACTCTCTCCAACATTCTAATTCACTTTAAATACCCTTTCCACAGGACAGTCTACCTCTCCATTCCTGGATCTGCTAATGGAGTGTCTGAACACAATCTCTGTTTATCAACTCCATTCCTGGAGCATATCTCATACTATATATATATATATACTGTATATATAACAAAGACAAAGCAAGGGAGCGAGGAATGTAATATTGATGTGTGCTCCGGTTCAGGACATATATATATATATATATATATATATATATATATATATAGTACTTTTGGGGGAAGAATATCAACAGATCATCCAAAATATCCAAACTGAAAGTTTATGGTTCCTTTCAGATTCATGTGACTTGATTTTTTCGGTTTATCAGACCTCCTGGCTGAATCCTTTCAGGATGTGACTGGGCCAATGGTTGTTTACTATAGAACTGATGTATTTGGGAGAAGAAAACTTTGGGAAATTTTTGATTGCCTAACACTGAGCTGTCAAATATGCAGCTTTCCATCTGTTATGGATTAGAGCTAACTCCAGTTACAGACATAAAGACTGATTCACCGATTAAAAGGTCTGTTAAAGGAGAAGGAAAGCTACGGAGGCATTTTATTAACAATAGATAAGCCACAATAGTGCAAGCTATAACACTAGATTTATTCAGCAGAATGCTTCTCCTGAGTAAACAGCCCTGGAAGCTCTCTGTTTGTTTAGGATAGCAGCTGCCATATTAGCTTGGTGTGACATAACTTCCTGCCTGAGTCTCTCCCTGCTCACTCATAGCTCTGGGCTCAGATTACAGCAGGGAGGGGGAGAGAGGAGCAAACTGAGCATGCTCAAGCCCTAGCCCTGGAGCTTTAATAATAAAAAATGAAAACCAATTGCAAATTCAAAGTTAAATTGAAGGTGAACACCCCCTTTACATTTAGGGGCCCATTTACTTAGCTCGAGTGAAGGAATAGAGGAAAAAAAACGTTGAATTTCGAATGGTTTTTTTTTGGCTACTTCGACCATCGAATGGGCTACTTCGACCTTCGACTTAGAATCGAACGATTCGAACTAAGAATCGTTCGACTATTCGACCATACTGTCTCTTTAAAAAAAAAACTTCGACCCCCCTAGTTCGCCACCTAAAAGCTACCGAAGTCAATGTTAGCCTATGGGGAAGGTCACCATAGGCTTAGCTATCTTCTTTGGTACCATTAGAAGGATTTAATTGTTCAATCGAACGATTTTTCGTTCGATCAAATGAATAGCGCTAAATCCGAAGTTTGCGGTCAAAAAGACGCGAAAATCCGATGAAAAATCCGAAAAAAAACGTGAAAGTCAGATTTTTTCCCACAAAGCAAATTTTCGGGAAAATTTTATAATAAATAAGCATAAAAAACCAGAGTGGATTTGATCGGAGTTTGTCGCAGAAATATTGAGATAAATTCGGAATTTGATTAATAACCCCCTACGAGATGAGAAAGCTGGGGTACAATGAAATAAACATTCATTTCACTTTACAGTCTTTATTTTCTGTTGTACAGAACAAGATGTTGCACAGAGACTCCCCATATAGAACAATCATTGAGCAACGCAAGTCCCAATTCAAGTAAATGAAGTTCAGCAAGAAACATTTTTGCGATTTATTAATGATCGTTACAAGACACGGCTTTGTTTGCTTGAAATGAAATGAGCAAAGGCTGGGCTCATAAGCGGAGGGCATAGTCACTGCTGATTCTGTTCCTGGGAATGTCCTTTTCTATTGCTCTGCCGTGTAAACAGGAAAGGGTGGAACTGCGTAAAAATACAGCGAATGTCCCAGATTTAATGGGTAAAGTCTGCACGGCGCATGCCAGCATGTATTAACTACTTCAATTAGGATACCACTGTCACTGAGGATATGGATTTAGGCAAAATAATAGTATGAAGTAGGAGTGGGTGTATATATATATATATATAGGCTCAGTATAATTAGTGAAAGGCAAGAGGAGAATGAAGCACTTATAGATGTTGCAGTGTTAGTGCATGGGCAGTGGTAGAAGTGCAGTGACCTGCTGCAACACTGCTGATCATGGACCAGACCCAGGGATCACCTAGAGACGAGTTACAAGATTAATTTATTTGAGATGTCTTGCACCAAACTGCCAGCACTTCCTATGACTTCAGCCAAGTTAACATTGAAAGCCTCAGGCTCCAAAAACGATTTATGAGACTCAGTGATTAGTTAACAGCTGTCTAACACCAAGCTAGGATCATAAAAAGCAATGCATAAATCTTCTACATGGATATATATATATATATATATATATATATATATATATATATATATATATATATATATATATATATATATATATATATATATATATATATATAGTTGTGTCATGGAAGGGACACCACTTCTAAATTACACCCAGTTGCACAGTTAAACATTGATATATATTCCCAGAGAAGAACCAGCAACCACAGGGTATTATTAGCAATCAAATACGTGTATTGAATAAAGCATGTAAGCATGTAGAAAGTATGTATGGCTATACATGCTTTATTTAATATATGGTTTTGATTCTTAATAATACCCTGTGGTTGCTGTCTCTTCTTTGGAAATATATATATATATATATATATATATATATATATATATATATATTATATATATATATATATATATATAATATATATATATATATATATATATATATATATATATATATATATTATTTTTTATTATTTTTTTTTAAATTATTATTTTTTTTTAAAGATGAATATTAGCAACTAAAATAAAATTACCCCTACTCATTTGTAGGGCGATCAAAGATGGAAGATGCTTAAAAGAGAACTAAGGCCTAACTAAAGAAGTAGGTAGAAATGCTGTACATGAGGTTTTGTGCTTCTGTACCAGCCCAAGGCAACCACAGCCCTTTAGCAGTAAAGATCTGTGTCTCCAAAGATGCCCCAGTAGCTCCCCATCTTCTTTTCTGCTGATTCACTGCACATGCTCTGTGCTGCTGTCACTTACTGAGCTTACTGAATATTATCTATTGTCACAATATAATGCTGATTAGCAAATAATTCAGATTACTAGACAGGCAACCCTAATAATCTGCTTGATAATTTGCGACAAACCCTAACCTTAGCTTCTCAATAGCTGTTCAAAGCACACTGAGCATGTGCAGTGTCACTGACACTCCTAACAAAATCCAAGATGGGAAAGCTCTGTGAGAACTTTGAAGTCCTGGTCATTACTTCAATAGAGATGCTGAACATTTAGGCTGGTTCAATAAATTCAGTATATAAAATATGGCATTTCTATATCAGTTTTTAGGGTTTAGTTCTCCTTTAAAACAACAGGACCCTGTCTCCAGCCCACCACATGTTTCATCCGTCTAAACAAATGGAACCAAGTAAAGGTTTCCTTCTTAATACGTATAAGGTACTTTTGCAAATGATAATTTTGCCAGCACAGTTTTATACATGACTGATCTTGCCAGACTCATTTAATTGTCTTGTATGAGAAGGTGAGCAGGAACCTTGACTCTGGAATGGTGGTGGATGTGATCAACTTGGACTTTGCTAAAGCATTTGATACAGTGCCACACAGAAGGTTACTGGTTAAATTAAGGCAATCTTTGCCACATAGTAAAACTCACCAAACACTTTAAATCCAGATGCAGGAAAGGGATGATGGGGGGAACGGATGTCACACATAAAAAAATGCAATAGGAGGGTTTAAAGACAAGAAAATAAACATCTTGCAATATGAAATTGGTCACTAGATGTCAATGTAACAATTTGTATGCATAACAACAAACATCTATCCTTTATACATAAACCATTAACTAACTTCTGAGACTGCACAGTCCCTATATAGTTCCTGGGCCCCCAGCAGTAGCAGGGTCTGTTTCCTCCTATTACACCCCTGACTGATTTTAAGTAAAAAAGCTGTGATTGAAAAAGAAAAAATGCATCAAACAAGTTCAACCTTTTGTCCAACCAACAATACTGTACCTTTTCCATGTCTCTGCCAGACCCCAAGGGGTGCAGGCCTGGGTGTGAGCACCCCCGGTAGTTACCTACTGCCTAGAAAAACCTGCCTAACTGCTAGTTCATAATTTTGTATCACACACACGGGCTGTGGCTAAAAATGTTGCTACTGCGCACTTGTGTTAACGGAGGGCCCCTTATAAATAGTGATGGGCAAAATAAATTCGCCTGGCACAAATTTGCGGAGAATTTCCGCGTTTCGCTGCATCAATTTCCGGTTTTCGCGATTTTTTTGTGAAAATGTCAGATTTTCACGATTTCTCTGTGAAAACCTTCAAATTTCACTTTTTTTGAGTGAAATTCTTCATATTTCACGATTTTTGAGTGAAATCCTTAAAATTTCACGATTTTTGAGTGAAATCCTTAAAATTTCATGATTTTTGAATGAAACATCCGATTTTCACGATTTTTTAGTGAAAACCTTTGAATTTCAAGTTTTTTGAGTGGCATCCTTCTAATTTCACGATTTTTGCGTGAAAACTTTCGATTTGCACGATTTTTTCGGGAACTTTCCGATTTCGCGGTTTTTCGCTAATTTTTCTCCGTTTCATGAATTTTGCGGGAAATTTGTGAATTTTATTAGTCACTACTTATAAATAGTGTGTACAGGGCCATATACTTTCTGATAGTGGCCCTGCTCCTGTGTGTTTCTCCTTCTCTTGGCTTTTTCTCCAGGACAGGAAGAAAATATTATTCTTTCGTTTCAGCACTCGTTTTTGCAGCCATCCTTAAAATTTCCAAAACATCAACTTGTGGCCTGGCACTTTTACTTAACCAGAAGCTCAGGAAACACTACACATTCTGCCTAATTCTCCAAACAGCAACACAAAAGTCTTTAGTGAAGTCCTCCCACTGCTTCCGTGTATTCTGTATTGAGTCCATTACTGGGGAAAATCCCAGGCCCACATCCCAAACCATTTATTATTGGCACTTATAGAACATGTTTATAATGATCATGAAAATATCCTGCCTTGTGGTCACAATTCCAAATATAACACTAATCTTAACAAATATCACATAAACATTTATATTCTAAGAATGTTTCAATTTGGTGATCTTGTTACCAGTGGCGTAACTAGTTGTTACTGGGCCCCATAGCAAATTCAATTTAGGGCCCCAAAATATTTATAAATTGGCCTATTTTACCAAGATATATTACAATTGCTAATTATTTAGGGTCTCACTGGGCCCCCTACACTCCTGGGCCCCCCTGCAGCCGCAGGGTCTGCTTCCTCTATAGTTACGCCCCTGCTTGTTACGTTATTGTATCTCATTTGAAATACAGAAATCTGGTGTCAGGTCATTCGGTAAACGGTGTTGTCATATAAAAATGATTGCAATTTTATTTTACTCTGTAGTAAATAGCTTGGAAAAGTGGTACAGCAGTTCATATACATAATTATTTTTTAAAAAACAAAACAGTTTGCAACTTTAAATGCTTTGGGCAAGGCATTGCCTATAATTGCTTAACTTCATGGAAAATTAACAAAGGAACTATTGAACTATGTCCCCCAAGGCTGATCAGTCTATTTGCCATTGAGCCCCCCAATATGTTAGTATTGTATGTTGACACTACTGGAATTCTTGGCACATGTTCCGGTGTCTGTTGCTGCTGTTTGTTGTTAGTGGCTGCTGCTTATTATTATGGGGCACAGGAGAGCACAGGCCACAGCTGCTGCAGGTTTTCATGAGCAGCAGATTTTCCAATCCCAATTCTATAATAAAGATTTCGGCCAGTTCCGAGGGGCTGTTCTTCTTCCCAGAAGTTTCTGCAGCTGTTAATCCATAATGTATACCGGACAAACAGGCACGTTTTTGTTGCTTTGTTATTGGAATAGCAGCAGAGTAATGATATTTACTTGTGTAAAAACCACCTAAAGTAACGAATACGTTTTGTTCAGGATGGAGAGAAATTTCATAGCTCACCATTGAATCAGGAAAAGGCGTTAAAGGAGAAGGAAAGTTGTTTCACACTTGGGGGTGCAAAATGTTAGGCACCCCCAAGTGAATGTATTGACTTACCTGAAATTTGCCCATCACTAGTAAAGAGTGACTGAAGTTTATCAGAGCACAAGTCACGTGACTGAGGGCAGCTGGGAAACTGACAATATGTCTAACCCCATGTCAGATTTCAAAATTAAATATTAAAAATAAAAAAAATCTGTTTGCTCTTTTGAGAAATGGATTTCAGTGCAGAATTCTGCTGGAGCAGCACTATTAACTGATTAACTGTGTTTTGAGAAAAAACATTTTTTCCCATGACAGTGTCCCTTTAATATGTGTGCACAAAGCAATGCATCTTCCTGGATGTTTTGGGGATGGGTCACTATTATCTTCACTGATGCCCCCCCGAGTCTATAGGCAGGATCCCCCTCAGTTATTTTGCTTGTGTATTCACTAATAACGGTAAGAAGAGGTCGGTTTACTCTTTAATAAGATGTTGAACAAAGAGACATGCACAGCAGCTCTAACAATAACATTAGGGGATAAAAACAGGTCCATGTCACTTTTATTGTCTTTTTTAGTGATGGGCGAATTTCGCGAAACGGTGAAAAATTTGCGAAACGCGAATTTTGACGCCGGCGACAATTCTGACACTGGCGACAATTCTGATGCCCATTAAAATCAATGGGCACCTAGAATTGTTGCCAGCGTCGGAATTGTCACCGGCAATTTCACAAATTTATTTGCCGGAGGCGAAACGTGGAAATTCGCCACGAATTTGCGTCTGGTGAATAAATTCGCCCATCACTAGTCTTTTTAGCACACTGATTAGATGTATCGGCTTAAATGAAGGTACACATAGCAGCAATGGGTTATTACATCATTTTAGATCATCCACCCGCAGCATAAACGTCGCTGACATTTTAACAGGGAATCAAAGCAGGTTGTTTGGGGATTTATTAATAGCAGGTAGTAGTTCATTAAACCTTCACAGAGAGGTAGAGGGACAGAGAGAGCTGGTCCCATTGAGAGCACACAAAGTGCCTGAAATACTAATATACATGTTTCCTCAAAGCTGGGAACGTATCCAAACTCCAACGCTTGGACTCGCTCCAGACCTATTGGGCTAAACTGGAAGCTGATAGAGAAAGGGACAGAGAGAGAAGGAGAGAGAGGTCTCTGACTTGCACCCCATCGGTTCTGTTGGAAATTCAATGTCTCTTAACCCCTCGGTTGACAGCAAGCTCCCCCAGGAACAGCTGAAGAATGAAAACTACCTGGGCTCGTTTGCTCAGAATACATTTGACTTGTGACTTAGTCACATCAGTAATTTTTTCCCATCTGCCGGCATTTGGCTGAGTGATTCAGAACATTTAAAGCCTTTCCCGGCGTTGCTCTGTGTGGGTTTCCATGGAGAACTTCCATTAAAAACAAGGCAGAGAGAAGAAGCGACTGGAAGCAAAAGGCTAAAATGTTGCACTTTAAAGCAACAATTTCCGTTCATAGGCAGAATATTTTCTACTCACCCCCTCCCATGAAAAGCAACTTATATGTCTATATAATTATATAGGGTTTAAGTGTATAGAGCTGCAGGTACTCGGCTCCATAGGGAAGACAAATACTTAACCCAAACAAGTTCCCTTTTGCCAGGTCTTTAGTACTGACTTTTCCCCACAGTTATGTGATAAGACACCAGGCAACATAATAAGAACTTAAAGGGATACTGTCATGGGGAAAAAAATTTTTTTTCAAAATGAATCAGTTAATAGTGCTGCTCCAGCAGAATTCTGCACTGAAATCCATTTCTCAAAAGAGCAAACAGATTTTTTTATATTCAATTTTGAAATCTGACATGGGGCTAGACATTTTGTCAATTTCCCAGCTGCCCCAAGTCATGTGACTTGAGCTCTGATAAACTTCAGTAACACAAGATAACAGCTGCCTGGTAGATCTAAGAACAGCACTCAATAGTAAAATCCAGGTCCCACTAAGACACATTCAGTTACATTGAGTAAGAGAAACAACAGGCTGCCAGAAAGCAGTTCCATCCTAAAGTGCTGGCTCTTTCTGAAATCGCATGACCAGGCAAAATGACCTGAGATGCACCTACACACCAATATTACAACTAAATACACTTGCTGCTTCAGGAATGACATTTTATATTGTACAGTGAATTATTTGCAGTGAAATTTAGAAATAAAAAGTACGTCATAAAAATCATGACAGAATCCCTTTAAACTCTTTACTATTGAGCACCTAAGAGCATCTACATCAGTTTTGTAATGGTATGCCCCATATAAGCAATTAATATATTAGCTGCTTAGAGCAGACCCATTAGTGGACACAAACATGAGCAATATTCTGCAATGTAAATTGTCATACCTTCGGCAAAGAGCAGGATTTTCCCTAGTGAAAAATATGGTAGCGATGATGCCATGTGCGTAGCAAAAACATGAATGTGATCTACTTATTGCTGCGCACAACAAATGATCCCTATATTGGGCACATGCCAACATCTGCTCTTTGTGCAACAGCAACAAGTGGATCCCATTCATGTCTGTTATTGCACACACACAGGTACATGGCTTGGCCAGATGAGAATTCAAGTAAAGGAATATAAAGTATTTAACTTCATGGATATTTGATATATTAGTTTCTAAGTATAGATATGGGACCTTTTATCCAGAATGCTTGGAACCTCAGGTTGTCCGGATAATGGATCCTTCTTTAATTTGGATCTTCATACCTACTAGAAAATCATGTACACATGAATTAAACCCAATAGGCTGGTTTTGCTTCCAATAAGGATTAATTATATCAAAGTTGGGATCAAGTACAAGCGACTGTTTTATTATTACACAGAAAAAGGAAATCATTTTGAAAAAGTTGGATTATTTCATTATAACAAGTCTACGGGATTGGGCCTTTCTGTAATTCGGAGCTTTCTGGATAACAGGTTTCCGAATAACGGATCTCATACCTGTATAGTCTTAGCAGATATATACACTTGCTTAGAGTGCTGGGAGTCCTCAAGTACACTAACATGCAATATTTCCCAAGAATTTAATGGATGCACCAAATGCACCAAATGTTATTATTATGTGTAAGATGTTGTAATAGGCAGAATGATAGGGACAGTGACTGTGTCTTCATCAGGTTGGATATAAAGCAGAAGGGGTTCAGCAGCCTGAGTGTGTCTATGGAGCAAGCAGAAATACATACAGTACTCTATGCATGTGCATTCTAGGATGAGATCTTCGTTCTTCTCCAAAGCATGATGGACAAACTAAAGCAAATGGCTCCACCTAAATAGACAGACATTACAGAATATTTTATTATGCGCAGAACATTTCTTGTTATCCACTCAGCATTTCTAAAGACAAAAGGGAATTGCTATAGTGTTTGCATCAGTAAAGACATTTATCCATTTGCTTCAAATGCAGCAGCACAATCTACTTAAAAGAGCAATGTGTAGCTATCTTCTCGTTGAACCCACCCAACACTTACTTTATGTAGGAAGGTGATTCCATTGTCTCTCTCAGGCTGGATGGCCACAACCTACTTAACCATCTCCCATAACATTCCCATTGTGTTATTATCCACTCACAATATGCTGGAAGCTGCGTGGCCTAACAGCATAGGGAGCTTGAGCCGACATAACTGAAGGCATTGCAGAAGTACCCTCCACTTTGTGCTGCTTCTTTACCAGAAGTTCTTTCAAGTGGACATCAAATAATATAAAACTAAAGTTATTTTATCCTTCTGTGAACAAAAGGGTTATTTATAATAATCATTAAGAACTGGGGAATTCTCTCTATGCAGTAGTTTTACTAGCAGAGGCCATAGATTCAGGAAAGGGGTGGATACTCAGAAAAAATACAAGCCTACTGCTATTCAAATCCAGTACAGTGGTAATCCAGAGACAGATCAGATAACCATTTGGGGTCATGATGGAGATTTAGTTGTTTTTTTTTATTTTGTATTGGGAAAAAAAAATATCTGATGTGTCTAAGTTGGAATGAGTATTGAAAATGGTGCCATATGATGATAAAAAAGTATATAAAAGCACCAAGGAAAACTTCGGCTTAAACTTCAGAGATACGGAAGGAAAACGGACCGGACAAACATCTAATACAACCTTCCCACATCTGGAAGAGGTTATGTTAGAGAAAGCCAACACTGGCCATTGGGCCTTACTCGGTACAATTAATGCCAATGAATACAAATCCCTTTTATGAGACCATTGTTTCTTCCCACAATGCCTTTATGCACATTGCTAAATAGATTCAAGGGTTTCTTCATGAAGAATAGAATAAGGAAAAAACCCTCCAGGGTTTCCACCATCTCTACCTTTGAACATCATGGAACCTTTGCAAGATTTTATATTGTTCATGGAGATGTTCAACTCTCAGAGGGCTGAAAGAGTTTCCAGCGTATTACTCTCAGAGAACTTGAGGGGTTTCCAGTGTACTGCTTTCAAAGGGCTGGAGTTTTTTCCCATGCACTACTCTCAAGGGGCTGGAGGGATTTACTGTGTGCTATTCTCAAGGGGCTAGAAGGGTTTTCTGTGTACAACTCTCAAGAAGCTGGAGGAGTTTCTTGTGTACTACTATCAAGGGACTAGAAGGGTTTACCGTGTACAATTTTCAATGGATTGGAGGAGTTTCCAGTGTGCTACTTTCAAAGGGCTTGAAGAGTTTTCTGTGTACAACGCTCAAGGGGCTGGAGGAGTTTTCCATGTACTAATCGCACGGGGTTGGAGGAGTTTCATGTGTACAACTCTTAATGAGCTAGAGGAGTTTCCTGTGTACAACGCTCAAGGGGCTTGAAGGGTTTCCCATGTACAACTCTCAAGGGGTTGGAGGAGTTTCCCGTGTGCTACTTTCAAGGGGCTTGAAGAGTTTTCTGTGTGCAACTCTCAAGAGGCTAAAAGGGTTTCCCGTGTCCAACTCTCAAGGGGCTGGAGGAGTTTCCCTTGGGCTACTCTCAAGGGTTTGGAGGGGTTTCCTACATAGAACTCTCAAGCTGCTGGAGGGGGTTCCTGTGTACTATTCTCTAGGAGTTGGAGGGGTTTCCTATGTAGAACTTTCAAGTCGCTGGAGGAGTTTCCCTTGCACTTCTCTCAACGAGTTGGAGGGTTTTCCTGTGTACAACTCTTAATGAGCTGGACGAGTTTCATGTGTGCTACTCTCATTCCCTTCTTGAACATTGATCAGTGTTCCAAGAAGAAGTGGGTAGCTAGAAATCTCTGAGCCCACCACAAAACCTTTTCATGCTCTCTCTTCCAAAATAATTAGGATGGTGATCTGTTTCACACAAGTATAATGAAACATCTCATCAACCCAGAACCCTACCCCAGGGCCCTCTATAGTTTATGCCCCACCAGCACCCACTGGGTCTGCTGTACACCCTATTATACTTCTGCCATGAAGCACTAATGCTCTCCTGAAGGTGAGGGGTGGTCCAGTTCTTTATGAATTATTTAAACTTTGCTTAATGTACAGTTATTGTGTTTCCAGCGGTACATATCTATCTACATGAGTGTTCAAGAGCAAGTAGCATTCTAATCTTACTTTTCCTTTAAATTTCCTGCTGCAGGGAAAGGGGATTTACAGCTGCTCGAATGACCCTGACAATGATGTATTACAAAAGGAAAAATTATACATAGCCCCTTTGTGAACCATAAGACGAGCGCTGGGGATTCACTGGGTGAACTGTATAACTTCCTCCCCTCATCAATGGGGATCTCACATACAGTGAATCCTGAGACACAGAGAGAGGGGGAGCGGAGAGGGGCTCAGCCAGAAACTCTGTCCCTTGGCACCGTTTTTGCACACATGGTTTTTGTAAGTGCAAATGGATCCCAGAAACTTCCTGGACACATTTTTATTCTTGAAATCAAATGCTCCTGACTCCTCTTGTCTGGAATTTTTGAATTTTTTTTTTTTTAAATATCATTATTTCACAACAGGCCGAATTGTGCAACGCTGTTGACAAAGGGATGTTAGGGCGTATGATTTTCCTTTTTTATATGTTATTGGACTGGGTCAGTTCAGCTTCTACTTTGGGAGGGGACGTTACGAAGTTTGTCGACGAAGAGGGTGAGAGGTAAGGAGGGAGCCTGGGAAGAGGTGCAGCTCATGGATATAATGAGAGATTACAGATTGCAGTGCATTGTGTGTATGAGACATCTGTTCTGAGGTGTCTGTGCCTTGGGGTGAAATATCATGTGCACATGTGTCTCCCCTAAACCCTGCGAGGAGGAAACTCAGATATTAGTTGAAGCTTTATTTCTCAGCTGAGCCGCACTCACTTCATTCAGGGAGAGGAATGTGAGGGTTCAACCTTGAGTTCTACCTTAATTGCATGATTGTAGAAGTGACAGCTCAGAGACTTTGTGCTGTTAATGATAGATTCCCTTTACTGTTTACATATAGTATGTCTAACCTGCAGCCCTCCAGTTCTCGTTGTACTACAACTCCCAGCATCCCCTGACAACAGATAGCTTATTAAAGTTAGCTATTCCTCATTCACTCTCTTTTTTCTATTTTTCTACCACAAGTCTAGGGGCTTTGCACATAACTGTGCTATATCTAGCATTGGGCTTAACTAAATTTATGATATTGCTATGAAACTGAATTACAAATGTGAAGGCCTCCAGGTTAAAGGGATCCTGTCATCGGAAAACATGTTTTTTTCAAAACACATCAGTTAATAGTGCTGCTCCAGCAGAATTCTGCACTGAAATCCATTTCTCAAAAGAGCAAACAGATTTTTTTATATTCAGTTTTGAAATCTGACATGGGGCTAGACATTTTGTCAATTTCCCAGCTGCCCCAAGTCATGTGACTTGTGCCTGCACTTTAGGATGGAACTGCTTTCTGGCAGGCTGTTGTTTTTCCTTCTCAATGTAACTGAATGTGTCTCAGTGGGACCTGGATTTTACTATTGAGTGTTGTTCTTAGATCTACCAGGCAGCTGTTATCTTGTGTTAGGGAGCTGCTATCTGGTTACCTTCCCATTGTTCTGTTGTTTGGCTGCTAGGGGGGGAAAGGGAGGGGGTGATATCACTCCAACTTGCAGTACAGCAGTAAAGAGTGATTGAAGTTTATCAGAGCACAAGTCACATGACTTGGGGCAGCTGGGAAATTGACAATATGTCTAGCCCCATGTCAGATTTCAAAATTGAATATAACATTTTTTTTGAGAAATGGATTTCAGTGCAGAATTCTGCTGGAGCAGCACTATTAACTGATTCATTTTGTTTCCCTTGCACATTATACTTCCGGCTAATTACACATGAGCCACCTTTGCTTACTTGATAAACCTGCAGATTGCAAGCTTTTGGGGAGCAAGACCTTCTTTGCATTAACACTGTAAGTCTTAAAGAAAACTTTTATATTGAAAGTGAAAATGAAGATATCAGCGTATGTAGTTTATATTAGCCCTGTCATTTTAGTTCCTCTCCTCCTACTTCCCCATTGCTGGTTCTGAACTACAACACCCTGCAACCCTGTGTTTGTCATGGCTCCCTGTGAGCTGTAGTTTAACAGCAAGTATGTAGTCTCTTGTAGAAATCAAATTTAGAAATAATGAACAGAGAGAAAAGATAAAAACAAATCAAAATGAAATCGGCAATGTTATATTACAAGTATTCTGGGGGGAAAGTGAGGACCCCACCAGCAAACAGATTGGGGAGTAGGATTGTTACAGTCCAGAGGTGCAGAGCAGAGAGCAGCTTGGCCCTGAATGTAATTTAGAGAATGAGCACTTGCACCCCGGGCCCTTGTAAACGAGCTCCTTTTATCCACTGCCTATATGAACATTTGCTCTGTTTTGTTCTATTATCTAAAGATAATAATGACGTGGGACAGAAAGAACCATAGAGCTAATGCAACGTTCGTTTGCTTGTTTTTAATCCTTTTATTTATAGGGATCATAAAATTCTGAAATCTAAAAATGACCATTAAATACAGTATGCATGTAACAAAATTTTTTAGTTTATCTAAACTATAGTAGTACTTATCTGTTATCTACTGTGTATCCTGTGCTTGAATGGCTGCCCCCATGGCTACACAGCAGCTTGTTTATATAAACTATAGTAGTACTTATCTGTTATCTACTGTGTATCCTGTGCTCGAATGGCTGCCCCCATGGCTACACAGCAGCTTGTTTATATAATCTATAGTAGTACTTATCTGTTATCTACTGTGTATCCTGTGCTTGAATGGCTGCCCCCATGGCTGCACCGCAGCTTGTTTATATAAACTATACTAGTACTTATCTGTTATCTACTGTGTATCCTGTGCTTGAATGGCTGCCCCCATGGCTGCACAGCAGCTTGTTTATATAAACTATATTAGTACTTATCTGTTATCTACTGTGTATCCTGTGCTTGAATGGCTGCCCCCATGGCTACACCGCAGCTTGTTTATATAAACTATAGTAGTACTTATCTGTTATCTACTGTGTATCCTGTGCTTGAATGGCTGCCCCCATGGCTACACAGCAGCTTGTTTATATAAACTATAGTAGTACTTATCTGTTATCTACTGTGTATCCTGTGCTTGAATGGCTGCCCCCATGGCTACACCGCAGCTTGTTTATATAAACTATAGTAGTACTTATCTGTTATCTACTGTGTATCCTGTGCTTGAATGGCTGCCCCCATGGCTACACAGCAGCTTGTTTATATAAACTATAGTAGTACTTATCTGTTATCTACTGTGTATCCTGTGCTTGAATGGCTGCCCCCATGGCTTACACAGCAGCTTGTTTATATAAACTATAGTAGTACTTATCTGTTATCTACTGTGTATCCTGTGCTTGAATGGCTGCCCCCATGTCTACACAGCCGCTTGTTTATATAAACTATAGTAGTACTTATCTGTTATCTACTGTGTATCCTGTGCTTGAATGGCTGCCCCCATGGCTGCACAGCAGCTTGTTTATATAAACTATATTAGTACTTATCTGTTATCTACTGTGTATCCTGTGCTTGAATGGCTGCCCCCATGGCTACACCGCAGCTTGTTTATATAAACTATAGTAGTACTTATCTGTTATCTACTGTGTATCCTGTGCTTGAATGGCTGCCCCCATGGCTACACAGCAGCTTGTTTATATAAACTATAGTAGTACTTATCTGTTATCTACTGTGTATCCTGTGCTTGAATGGCTGCCCCCATGGCTTACACAGCAACTTGTTTGTATAAACTATAGTAGTACTTATCTGTTATCTACTGTGTATTCTGTGCTTGAATGGCTGCCCCCATGGCTACACATCGGCTTGTTTATATAAACTATAGTAGTACTTATCTGTTATCTACTGTGTATCCTGTACTTGAATGGCTGCCCCCATGTCTACACAGCCGCTTGTTTACATAAACTATAGTAGTACTTATCTGTTATCTACTGTGTATCCTGTGCTTGAATGGCTGCCTCCATGGCTACACAGCAGCTTGTTTATATAAACTATAGTAGTACTTATCTGTTATCTACTGTGTATCCTGTGCTTGAATCGCTGCCCCCATGGCTACACAGCAGCTTGTTTATATAAACTATAGTAGTACTTATCTGTTATCTACTGTGTATCCTGTGCTTGAATGGCTGCCCCCATGGCTACACAGCAGCTTGTTTATATAAACTATAGTAGTACTTATCTGTTATCTACTGTGTATCCTGTGCTTGAATGGCTGCCCCCATGGCTACACAGCAGCTTGTTTATATAAACTATAGTAGTACTTATCTGTTATCTACTGTGTATCCTGTGCTTGAATGGCTGCCCCCATGGCTACACAGCAGCTTGTTTATATAAACTATAGTAGTACTGATCTGTTATCTACTGTGTATCCTGTGCTTGAATGGCTGCCCCCATGGCTACACAGCAGCTTGTTTATATAAACTATAGTAGAGTTTCTGAAGCAAACACACCAGTTTTACCAGTGCAGGGCAACACTACATTATTTATTCATTACTTAAAAACACTTTCATTTCTTGATATTACTGTTCCTTTAATTGGACTGAAGGCTGTAGACCCCCAACACAAAATAACTGTTTAATTTAATCCTATTAAAAGGGGCAATAGACGAAGACAGCGTTGTCTTTTTGGTTCCTATTTTGTTTTTGTCCAAAATCAATGATTAAATGGACAGGGTTGTGGAGCAGATTATTGTGTTGGGCAATGTAAGCTGTGGCAGTAGGTCAACTCTCCTGTTCTCTGAAGCTCCATGTTCAGCTGTTTATACACAAATTCTTCCCTTCAAGGCTCCCTGCGTCCAACGTTGCCCAAGGCCAAGCATTCAATTCTTATCAAGGGGAACATAGAACGATGAGTTATAGACACAGACCCAACAGCTAAAGGCAGATGCTGCTGGTTGAACAACAGCTGAAGAACTACAGGTTGAAAGCCTCAAGGCACAATATACTTTTCTTGCCTGAAATAGAAACTGACTTGTTTATTGCCCCAAGTCTAAAGGTGAGTCACAGGAATTAAATCAGACCCATTTACCAGAAGCTGAAAACTATTGATACATTCCTGGCCTTGTCATTAAAGGGCATGTAAAGGCAAAAAAATAAAATCCCATTTTTACTTTCTTTAATGAAAAAGAAACCTATCTCCAATATACTTTAATTAAAAAATGTGTACTGTTTTTATAAGAAACCTGACTGTATGCAGTGAAATTGTCCCTTCATTTACTGCTGTGGATAGGAATTGTCAGACGGTCCCTAACTGCTCTGCAGGGAAACAATCCTTCTTATGAACAGCAGGGGGAGCCCCCGCCTTACTTCCCAGCCATGCAGAACTCAAGCAGCTTTGTTTATGAGGATCCCTAAGCAGCCCAGATCACACTGAGCATGTGCACAGTCTTGGTCTTGCAAAGATGTATAACAAAGTTACAAGATGGTGACCCCCTGTGGCCAACTTTGAAAGCATAAATAATTTGTTTGATTAGGCTTGTGGTACAGTAAGTTCATGTTTATGTTCAATATTCAAAATACAGCATTTCTAGCCTTATTCTATTTTAGACTTTACATGTCCTTTAAGCTTTACCTTCCATCGTTTCCCAATATACGGATGTATCCTAGTGTGTGCTATGAAATCCTCTCTGTATTACTATATTACCAGTTATACTTATTTGTGGGCATTCTGCCTAATATTACAGCTTCTATTTGTGACCACCGGATGGGGCTGTTGCTCTCTGTAGTCTTTGTCCCAGAGAAGAAGATCCGTATGAGATGTCTCATTCATTTATACAAGTAGCAATGTTGAATAATAAGGCCTTTGTTGCAAATCACAGTCCTTTCATTTGGTTTCAGTGTTACTGGTTGGTTGCACTAGTGTATTTTACAAGTGTCCAAAGGAAATCACTTTTCACACAAACATCTTATCACAATCAAAGGTCAAGAAGAGCCACAGTATTCAGCAAATTTCATCTAAGCAGTCCCTTCCCCAGGTTTTCAGGACCCGTCCCTAATCTATACATTTTCCTATTATTATGAATATGGGCGTTATGAAGACTGCATGCGAGTAATGAGCACTTTCTTCTAGGGATGCACCAAATCCAGGATTCGGCCTTTTTCAGCAGGATTGGAATCCTTCTACTGGGCCGAACCAAATCTGAATTTGCATATGCAAATTAGGGACGGGAGGGAAATCACGTGACTTTTTTTGTCACAAATCAAGGAAGTAAAAAATGTTTTCCCCTTCCCACCCCTAATTTTAATATGCAAATTAGGATTCGGTTAGTTATTCAGCCATATCATTTGGGGGTTCGGCTGGATCCAAAATAGTGGATTTGGTGCCTCCCTAGTTTCTTTAAGTGTTCCCCCTTCCCCTTACAGGTGGTATTTTTTTCTTAAAGGAGAAGGAAAGTCATCTTGCACCCTAGGGGGTTTTAGGTACTTATTTGTATTTACTTACATGAAACCCCAGGCTGGTGCTCCTATCAGCAGAAAACTGCACAGGCCCGGGGTTATACCAGTGAGCACCACTGAGTGATCCTCTTCCAGCTTCTTCTTTCCCCGGGACAGACGCCGCGCAGTTGAATGAAATATCCGACTTTTTAGTTAAAGTTTGGCTTTTCGTTCTACTGTGCATGTGGAGCCACGGGATGAAAATGGAAGAGGATCTCTCCGTGGTGCTCACTGGTATAACCCCCGGCCGGTGCAGTTTTCTGCTGATAGGAGCACCGGCCCGGGGTTTCAAGTAAGTCAATACATTCACTTGGGGTGCCTACCATTTGGCACCCCCAAGTGTATGAAGACTTTCCTTCTCCTTTAAACATTCAAAACACAGTAAAAAAATACAAACAAAAGGTGGTATCAAAATAAGGTTTTCAAATAACAGTAGAAGACCAGCTCTATTGAATAGTGATGGGTGAATTTTTCCCATTTCACTCAAAAATGTGAGAATTTCCCGCAAAATTAGCGAGATTTGCGAAACGGCGAAAAATTTTCGAAATCTGAAAGTTTCATGAAAAAATCGTGAAATTCAGAGATTTTCACAAAAAAACGTGAAAATCTGACATTTTACAGAAAAAATCTTGAAAATTGGAAATTTTCCCGCAAAAATGTGAAAATCGGAAATTGACGCCCACGTCCAAGCTGATGCTGGCGTTAAAGGGGAAGGAAACCTAGTTGGCGCAAACCCCCCACCCCCCCTCCCGTTTGTTGCCCACCCTTCCTCCTCCCCCCTGGCCTACCCGTCCCGCTGGGCAAATGCCCCTAACTTGTTACTTACCCTTCTGCGCAGGTCCAGTCCAGGGAGTTCACAGACGACATTTTCTTCCACGCGATCTTCTTCCTGCTGTGAACGGGGTTTTGGCGCCAAAAGTCACGTGCATGTGCAGTAGATCGTACCGGCGAAATGATCCTACTGCGCATGCGCCGGTCAAAGCAGGAAGAAGATCGCGTGGAAGAAGATGGTGCCTGTGAACTCCGTAGACTGGACCTGCGCAGAAGGGTAAGTAACAAGTTAGGGGCATTTGCCCAGCGGGACGGGTAGGCCAGGGGGGAGGAGGGAGGGTGGGCAACAAACGGGAGGGGGGTGGGCGGTTTGCGCCGACTAGGTTTCCTTCCCCTTTAAAGTCAATGGGCATCTGAATAGTGTTGACGCTCGCCTAATGTGACGCGATCGACTTTTCGGACTTGCGTTCCAAAGATTTTAATGCCGGCGATACGCGGAAATTCCTTGCAAATTCGTGCCAGGCGAATTAATCTCTACTATTGAATTATTTGCATTAATGCTGTTTCAGGAATAGTCATCTTTTTTCTGCACTCATTATAATTAGACCTCATTGGTACATATATTTCAAACAGATATGGTCTACATGTTATCTACATGTTATTGTTTTTTTTTTTTGTTACTTTGTTTTATTTTTGGAAATCCTCCATGGTGTTTATATTGAAATGTATGTTTCTTGTATATATGCCTTGAGATTCTAATAAAATCTAGAATCGATAAAAAGGGGTTCTTTATATATAGAATAACAGGATTCCCTTGACAAAGGCTACTGTGCTGTAACGTTGGGGTATTCGCATTGCTGGCAAGTGTATCTGCTCCCGGTTGGCTTTTTTGCCTCAAACTTATAACTGGGTGGTATTTATCTATATCTCACAATACTGTTGTGTATATATGTTGCTTTGATAAGATATCCTTTGGTTGATGTAGAGCAGGAGGGCCCATACTTTTCTAATGTGAGGTCTACTTTTAGTGATGTTGTCTCATTATGATCTACCTACATAAAAGCATTGTTAGCATTCTGTTCCATGGAAAATGTTACTTAAATATTAATTTATTGGAAAATATATATTGTTATATTTCACAAACATCTATTTCTTATGTAACCTTAACATAATAAATATCTGAATGAAAAGTATGAAACAGGAGGGTGATACAGACAAGCTGTTTGTTGACAGAGTCTTGAGATCTACTGATCACCAGCTAAAGGTCTACTGATAGATCCCTATCTAACTTTTGGGCACCCCTGATGTAGAGTGTACTTTTATTCTATATATTAAAGAAAACTTTTTTCTATACCACCTTTTGTTTGTATTTTTTTGAGTGTGCAAACCCAACATATGGAATATAGTGTTTTTGGTTACTCAGGCTGGTGGGTACCTTTGAGTTATTTGCACCACATATAACAGTTCTACATATTTTTCTCTATTATTTGAGTGCCCTCCATTTATCTGTATTTCTCAGACCAAACGTAGCCTATTCTTTTAAACTGTACAATTATTTGCAGATCTGGGAATGATTGGGAGGAGATGACACCAGGGAGATGGTTGATGTCTTACTCATAGTCCACAGTGAGTCAGAGACAGTTGGAGGAGGACTCTGCGGTGGCGACTCTGGTGTCTCGGAACAGTAAGAGATTATGTGCTGTGTTATCAGGCAGCCGGCACATGACTTGTTACTGCTCAGAGAGGCAGGAGGATTCCTCGCAGGACTATATAAATGCGCTGGAGAATGGATTAGCCCAGACTGAAGCCTCTATCCATTCGCTGCACCCGCGCAGTATCACTGATTCATATATCAACAAAGGATCAGTGAAACTTCTGCCAACAGCATGTCGGCAAGATGAAGATTAAATTAAAGACCCTGTGGTTTCCCAGTAAATCAGCGCTCACACAGTAGCCCCACTGCTCTCATTCAGGTCGGCATTATTGGTACCAGTAGTATAAACTAATACTAATCAGCTAAAGGAGCCAGATCATAAGGGATACTTCTAATAAATTCAGGTTAGTGGGTTGCACTACATGCTTTTAAAGGAGAAGAAAAGATCCAATCCATGGGGTGTGCCAAATGTTAGGGCATTTCCTAAGCATTGTAATACCTGATACCCCAGGCTGCTGATCCTAGAAAACAGCACCAGTCGATGGTACTTGTAGGTCAGCAATTCTCTTCCTTCCTTCTACTTTCTTCAAAATCCAGAGGCTACACATGTGCAGTAGAGCAAAATGGTCATTTATTTTGTTAAAGTCCAGCTTTTAACTCTACCGCGTATGCTTGCCCGCACAAAGAAAGAAGGAACCGGATTGCTTGCGTACAATTATTCTGGGCTGGTGCCGTTTTCTGCTAACAGGAGCATGGGGTGTCATTCCCTCCATTTCTTTCTCATTCTAGATTTTCTAGGAGTCCCCATTTTTTTTACGTGATCCTGTAGCCGTAAGCCCCCCAGCTCTTCAAGAATGAGTTCTGAAAACTATAAGTCCCCTGCTACTGCTCTTATTGATTCTGTCAGTCTCTCCCTTCCACATTCTGCAGTACAAGAGAGGGGCTCTGCTCACTTACTCCCCCTACAAGTCCTGCCATCCCAATGAGCTCACAGCAGAAGAGCAGAAGAGATGGCTGCTTATTTATTAGTCTGTGCGTAAACACTGAGCACATTCACATTCACTTACACCTATCTCACTCTTTCCACAATCAGCGCATTCACCTTTAATTATTAATAATAAAATCCTATTTCCTCTGTTAGAAGGGTTGCAACCTGCATGGAGATGTACCTAATGCAGAGGAAACAGCACTTCTTTACTATGGAACCGAGGAGCCTGATGATGCTTTGAGTTGTTTAATAAAAAAAAAGCAGCAATTTGCAAGTCACTAATGGAAGGCAGTCAGGGGATGATGGGAATTGTATTTTAACAGTGTATAGAGGGCTACAGAGAGCCCTGAATGGCACTCAAGTGTGCTGTCCATGGGCAGGATTAGGGAATCCATTCACTCCTAAAGGAGAAGGAAAGCTACTGAAGCAGTTTATTGCCAATAGATTAGCCACAATAGTACAAGCTATAACACTATATTTATTCCGCAGAATGCTTAACTATACCTGAGTAAACAGCTCTAGAAACTCTCTCTCTCTGTTTGTTTGGGATAGAGGCTGCCATATTAGCTTGATGTGACATCACTTCCTGCCTGAGTCTCTCTCTGCTCACTCATAGCTCTAGGCTCAAATTACAGCAGGGGCAGAGAAGGGAAGGAGAGAGGAGCAAACTGAGCATGCTCAAGCCCTAGCCCTGGAGGTTTAAGCTGAAAACAGTTAGTCTGAAACAGAAGCCCATGAGTACACAATAGAAGGAAAGAAATGTGCTGTTTCTTTTGACAGAGGACTCAGAGCAGCATTACTTTGAGGCTTTACTGGTGTATTTATATAGATATTTCTGATAAAGCTTACTTACTTTTAACCTTTCCTTCTGCTTTAATCATCTCTATTATCAGTAGAGAGAGATTATTTTTCATTTCTTTACCATAGACAGTAAAGTATGATGACATAATACTGAGTGCTATAAGAATCGTCCTCAGTGCATTGAGATGTGTGGGAGCTGTGCTATTCTATGCTTTGCATAAGGCTTTCTGTTAAAGTCAACTAATTATTTTAACTAGATGGTTCCCTTGAGGGTTATGGAATGTGACTCATTTGAGCTGACGAAGGCCGAGACCAATAAATAAAACATTTATAAGCAAAAACGTATCAAATATGTAATGTTATTTAGAAGATGTGGTTCATACTCTTAATACATCCACCCACCTGCTAGTTACCTCTTACTTTAATCAGGACTGACAAGTAGCATTTACCAGTAGACCATGCCTTGCACAATGCTTTCTCTCTCTCTCTCTCTCTCTCTCTCTCTCTCTCTCTCTCTCCTCTCTCTCGTGGGTCTCAATGTAGTACTGGAGGAAGGGTCACAAACACATGAAGAGCATGGGGACACCAGTGGTTCTTAAAAACTTTAGAACTTCACAAGAGACTTACTTCGACAGGTTATCTTTAGGGGCATGTTAACCTTTGCACAGTGCTCTTATTGGGATTTCTTATCCCTGAGTCTATCTGCTTGTGTCCTTAACTGGTGGGTGATTCCTGGGCTGCTAACCCTTAATATTCTTCTCCGTGGATCCTGTGGATGAGCTACTACCTACCCTAATCCTGTCTCTCCCTACTACAGGTGGTATCTCTCACACTAGCTAATCTTTCCTAACTTTTTTGGGGTAACTTATATTTTTATTGTTTTTGCAAAAAAATACAACATATACAGCAGAAAGAAAATAAATACAAAATAATAAATTAAAAAGAAGGAAAAGAAGTAAAAGAAACAGAGAAAAGATTGGTCACAGAGCAAAAAGAAAGAACAGAGAGAGCTCCCATATATCTCGAGAACAAAATGGAAATGTAGATTACACACTCTATAATTTTCAGGCCAGCACCACTCGCTGTTTACATGAAATAATTATATGTAGTAATTAACAGGTAGCTATCAGCCGGTCTGAAAGAGACAGAAACTTTCACCTCATTGACAGATATATTAAACGGCATGTCAACATAGCCAAAATGCCCATCTGAGGCAAACCCTGGGATTGCAAAGCCCCACCCCCAATGGGGGAAACATCATGCGAAGTAAAACCCCTTAGCTCCCAGATAGACCAAATATTTAAATGCTGGAGGGTGGTATTTTGCATATAGGCTATATTTGCTTCAAAGACTCTGTTTGCGTTGACTCTATTGATTATTTCCTGAATGCTTGGGCAATTAAGAGTCTTCCATTTAGCCGCTACTGCTATCCGTGCCGCCGTCAGAATATGATTAGCCAACCTTTGGCCTGCTTTTGGAACACCAATAAATGGTCTGCCTAAGAGAAAGGTAGAAATATCTAAGGGGACTTGGGTTATCAGCACCTGGTCCAGTATTTTCTTGACCTCTTGCCACATTGGTTGAATAATTGGGCAGTCCCAAAAAATGTGAGGAAGCTTGCCTAGTTCCCCACAGTTTCTCCAGCAAAGGGGCGAGTGGTCAGGGAATAATTTATGCAATCTGTCAAGGGTATAATATCAAAACATGTGACCATTCGCCGAGCGTTTTTCCAAATTGCCAAATTGCTGACCAGTCCGGCATAGAATCTTTCCTAACTTTAATACTTTTTCTTCTACTGAAGCCTCCTGCCTAACACTACCGATGTCCCCCAGCAAGTAGAATCCAACGAGGTCATACATTGGGATCCTTTGCATTTATGGATTAGAAAACTCAACTATCACATTATACCAGTTTCCCCAAGGACATATCTATCAAGGATGGATAATAATACTTTCGATTTTTGGTTTTATGGTATCAGCGATCTATACCAACACCAGGTTCAGTACAGTTATACCACCCCAACCCTGCCCTTCTTAGTTCTACCAGATCATCTGGTGTCTGACCTTGGTATCATGTATGTACATTGGAATCAATGCAGCAGCTCTGTGACAATAAAACCGTCATTCTCAGAGTTTATTGTGTGAAGGCTTTAGATTAAACATGATTAATTCAATTTGTTTACCCAATCTAATACCCAATCTCATGATTGGTGCTATATGTTTATTATTTATTATTTTTAATGCAACATCTCAAAAAACCATAATATTCCAAAATAAACCAATATATATTTTGTTTGTCTGGTGTACATAAGGGCAGTAATTCAAGTTTAATGAACAAAATGTTTATGAAATTCCTGCATTTTTGCCATGTAATTTATTGGTGCGCAGACTGTGTATACTCTATCTATGTAAATACACAGCGTCGCTCAATAGCATTTATTTACTGTGTCATTTCAGAAGGGAGATTTTCTCACACCGGTATCTGGGCTAAGGGTTTCAGCCAGAGAAGCCACATAAATCACCCTTGTTATTATTCTCAAGTTTCCCATGTTATCAGCAGCAAAAAAATAAATAAGTGTTTTCACATGTATGGAGCAAAGTCTGCAGCACATACTGTATAAATATAATCTGTCTAACTGAATGTAAACACTCTGGGCCAATCCATTGCTTTCATGCTGCTCCCGTCCTGACTTTCTGGCAGGACAATGGACCATATAAGTCTCATGCAATTCAGGGCCGATGTATCTGTGCAGGTTTTAGCGAAGATAAACCAAGATTAGTTGTGATCTGTTATTTTGATTCGTAACAAACAATATTTCCCCATTCTGAATCCTGCTTTCATCATCCATTATCAGATAGATATCCCCAGAGTATCAACATCAAGGGGAAATATACCCTGCTTATCTGTTGTGCTTAAAGGGATACTGTCATGGGAAAAAACATTTTTTCCCAAAATGAATCAGTTAATAGTGCTGCTCCAGCAGAATTCTGCACTGAAATCCATTTCTCAAAAGAGCAAACAGATTTTTTTATATTCAATTTTGAAATTTGACATGGGGCTAGACATTTTGTCAGTTTCCCAGCTGCCCCAAGTCATGTGACTTGTGCTCTGATAAACTTCAATCACTCTTTACTGCTGTACTGCAAGTTGGAGTGAGATCACCCCCCTCCCTTTTCCCCCCAGCAGCCAAACAAAAGAACAATGGGAAGGTAACCAGATAACAGCTCCCTAACACAAGATAACAGCTGCCTGGTAGATCTAAGAACAACACTCAATAGTAAAATCCAGGTCCCACTGAGACACATTCAGTTACATTGAGAAGGAAAAACAGCAGCCTGCCAGAAAGCATTTCTCTCCTAAAGTGCAGGCACAAGTCACATGACTGGGGGCAGCTGGGAAATTGACAAAATGTCTAGCCCCATGTCAGATTTCAAAATTGAATATAAATAAATTGGTTTGCTCTTTTGAGAAATGGATTTCAGTGCAGAATTCTGCTGGAGTAGCACTATTATATTAGAGGGAAAATTGTGGAAGCACTCAAGGCTAAATCAAAATATATTTAACCCTTTCCCTGCCAGCCGTTTTGTCCTAGATGCGAACATCTACTGCCAAGCAGTTTTTAGATATTTTGCACTCTTTCACTTTAAGGGCCTTTCCTGGGGTGGTCTTTTAGTTAACCCAGGAAAACAATATATTGTTTTTTTCAGGACAACCTGAACTTTCACAATATGCAAGAATTTTGGTGTAATTCTACTTCTCTAAAAAAATATTGGATTCTAAGTGTCAAATAAAATGAAAAAAATCATGTTGCACGAAGAACAATCACATATATCAGAAACTTCATTCATTTTACGTACGAGAACACAGCTGATTTAGAAAGGTCTATGTCTCCTGAACGCGACAATACCAAATATATATAGTTTTATGGAGATTTCTCACTTGTATAGCTCAAAATCTACAAGCAGTACACAACCAAATTTCCAAAGCAACACTCCCCAAACGGCATACTTTTGATTTCAAGGCCAAACATTCCACTAACAGTAGGTTTACCCAAGAAAACTACCCATTACTAGAAAGAACAGATTCTGGTGAATCAAAAATGGGTAGAAATATCTTTGTACTCCAAACCACCAAGTTGCAATTGTTTCCTAAAGTTATAGTGTTTTATAGAAATTGGTGAATTTTTTGAAAAATGACCTCAAAGCTTCCACTCTACAGCAACATATCTCCCACACATCATTAGGTATCAATGTAAAACACCCCAAATATAAAATCCTGGGTCCACTGAACAGTTTGATGCCCAATATGAATAGATGTACCCAAGCACGTGGCATAGGAGGCCCCAAAAGGAAGACCCCCCGTTTGTTCTGTAATTTCAGATACTGCAAAATCAACACATTTACATCGTTTTGGGGGGCAGCAAAGGTAGAAAACAGTACGTTCACCCCAGAAAACCATATATTTTCGGAAAGTACACATTCCCCTGAATCTAAATTGGGTATGCATGTCTTTGTACTCCAAAGTACCAAGCCGCAAATCATTCCTAAATTTGGTGATTTAGGTGACATTTCCAAAAATCACCTCAAAATATCTACTCTGCAGCATCGTATTACCCACATACTTTTAGGTATCAAGACAAATCACCCCAAATATGAAAGCCTAGGGTCCTCTGAACAGTTTGATGCCCAATATGTATAGGTGTACCCAAGCATGTGGCATATAGGGGCCCTAAAAGGAAGACCCCCATATAGTCTGACATTTCAGGTACTGCAAAATCAACACATTTACATTGTTTTGGGGGGGCAAAAGTAGAAAACAGTAAGTTCACCCCAGAAAACCATATATTTTCGGAAAGTACACATTCCCACGAATTCAAATTGGGTATGCATGTCTTTCTACGCCAAAGTACCAAGCCGCAAATCATTCCTAAATTTGGTGATTTTGGTGACATTTCCAAAAATCACCTCAAAATATCTACCCTGCAGCATCGTATTACCCACATACTTTTAGGTATCAAGAGAAATCACCCCAAATATGAAAGCCTAGGGTCCTCTGAACAGTTTGATGCCCAATATGTATAGGTGTACCCAAGCACGTGGCATACAGGGGCCCCAAAAGGAAGACCCCCATATAGTCTGTCATTTCAGGTACTGCAAAATCAACACATTTACATCGATTTTGGGGGGGCAAAAGTAGAAAACAGTAAGTTCACCCCAGAAAACCATATATTTTCGGAAAGTACACATTCCAACGAATCCAAATTGGGTATGCATGTCTTTCTACGCCAAAGTACCAAGCCGCAAATCATTCCTAAATTTGGTGATTTAGGTGACATTTCCAAAAATCACCTCAAAATATCTACCCTGCAGCATCGTATTACACACATACTTTTAGGTATCAAGACAAATCACCCCAAATATGAAAGCCTAGGGTCCTCTGAACAGTTTGATGCCCAATATGTATAGGTGTACCCAAGCATGTGGCATATAGGGGCCCTAAAATGAAGACCCCCATATAGTCTGTCATTTCAGGTACTGCAAAATCAACACATTTACATCGATTTGGGGGGGGCAAAAGTAGAAAACAGTAAGTTCACCCCAGAAAACCATATATTTTCGGAAAGTACACATTCCAACGAATCCAAATTGGGTATGCATGTCTTTCTACGCCAAAGTACCAAGCCGCAAACCATTCCTAAATTTGGTGCTTTAGGTGACATTTCCAAAAATCACCTCAAAATATCTACCCTGCAGCATCGTATTACCCACATACTTTTAGGTATCAAGACAAATCACCCCAAATATGAAAGCCTAGGGTCCTCTGAACAGTTTGATGCCCGATATGTATAGGTGTACCCAAGCACGTGGCATACAGGGGCCCCAAAAGGAAGACCCCCATATAGTCTGTCATTTCAGGTACTGCAAAATCAACACATTTACATCGATTTGGGGGGGGCAAAAGTAGAAAACAGTAAGTTCACCCCAGAAAACCATATCTTTTCGGAAAGTACACATTCCAACGAATCCAAATTGGGTATGCATGTCTTTCTACGCCAAAGTACCAAGCCGCAAATCATTCCTAAATTTGGTGATTTAGGTGACATTTCCAAAAATCACCTCAAAATATCTACCCTGCAGCATCGTATTACACACATACTTTTAGGTATCAAGACAAATCACCCCAAATATGAAAGCCTAGGGTCCTCTGAACAGTTTGATGCCCAATATGTATAGGTGTACCCAAGCATGTGGCATATAGGGGCCCTAAAATGAAGACCCCCATATAGTCTGTCATTTCAGGTACTGCAAAATCAACACATTTACATCGATTTGGGGGGGCAAAAGTAGAAAACAGTAAGTTCACCCCAGAAAACCATATATTTTCGGAAAGTACACATTCCAACGAATCCAAATTGGGTATGCATGTCTTTCTACGCCAAAGTACCAAGCCGCAAATCATTCCTAAATTTGGTGATTTAGGTGACATTTCCAAAAATCACCTCAAAATATCTACCCTGCAGCATCGTATTACACACATACTTTTAGGTATCAAGACAAATCACCCCAAATATGAAAGCCTAGGGTCCTCTGAACAGTTTGATGCCCAATATGTATAGGTGTACCCAAGCATGTGGCATATAGGGGCCCTAAAATGAAGACCCCCATATAGTCTGTCATTTCAGGTACTGCAAAATCAACACATTTACATCGATTTGGGGGGGGGCAAAAGTAGAAAACAGTAAGTTCACCCCAGAAAACCATATATTTTCGGAAAGTACACATTCCAACGAATCCAAATTGGGTATGCATGTCTTTCTACGCCAAAGTACCAAGCCGCAAATCATTCCTAAATTTGGTGATTTAGGTGACATTTCCAAAAATCACCTCAAAATATCTACTCTGCAGCATCGTATTACCCACATACTTTTAGGTATCAAGAGAAATCATCCCAAATATGAAAGCCTAGGGTCCTCTGAACAGTTTGATGCCCAATATGTATAGGTGTACCCAAGCACGTGGCATATAGGGGCCCTAAAAGGAAGACCCCCCCTTGTATGTTCTGTCATTTCAGGTACTGCAAAATCAACACATTTACATCGTTTTGGGGGGGGCAAAGGTAGCAAAAAGTAAGTTCACCCCAGAAAACCATATATTTTCGGAAAGTACACATTCCCACGAATCTAAATTGGGTATGCATGTCTTTCTACTACAAAGTACCAAGCCGCAAACCATTCCTAAATTTGGTGATTTTGGGGACATTTCCAAAAATGACTTCAAAATTTCGACCCTGCAGCATCGTATTACCCACATACTTTTAGGTATCAAGACAAATCACCCCAAATATGAAAGCCTGGGGTCCTCTGAACAGTTTGATGCCCAATATGTATAGGTGTACCCAAGCACGTGGCGTATAGGGGCCCCAAAACGAAGACCCCCATATGGTCTGTCATTTCAGGTACTGCAAAATCAACACATTTACATTGTTTTGAGGGGGGCAAATGTAGAAAAAAGTAAGTTCACCCCAGAAAACCATATATTTTCGGAAAGTACACATTCCTACGGATCTAAATTGGGTATGCATGTCTTTGTACTCCAAAGTACCAAGCCGCAAACCATTCCTAAATTTGGTGATTTTGGGGACATTTCCAAAAATGACTTCAAAATTTCGACCCTGCAGCATTGTATTACCCACATACTTTTAGGTATCAAGACAAATCACCCCAAATATGAAAGCCTGGGGTCCTCTGAACAGTTTGATGCCCAATATGTATAGGTGTACCCAAGCACGTGGCGTATAGGGGCCCCAAAACAAAGACCCCCATATGGTCTGTCATTTCAGGTACTGCAAAATCAACACATTTACATTGTTTTGGGGGGGGCAAAGGTAGAAAAAAGTGCGTTCACCCCATAAAACCATATATTTTTGGAAAGTACACATTCCTGCGAATCCAAATTGGGTATGCATGTCTTTGTACTCCAAAGTACCAAGTCGCAAGCCTTTCCTAAATTTGGCGATAAAAGCAACTGTTTTTACATTTCTGAAAATCGCCTAAAAATATTGCAATTGGCCGCATTTATCTCACCCAATTTCTTACATACAATTGTAAAACACCATAAATATTGATGCCAAGGGTCTACTGAACAGTTTGATGCCCAATATGCATAGATATACCAAGGCAGCTGGCATGTGCGGACCCCAAATAAAATAGTGAATATGAGTTTTCTCCGCTGCCGATTCGCCTTCTGTGAACATAGACCCTTGACTTCATATTATTTGCCTCAAGACCCTCCTAACAGCAATGACCCCCCAAAACCATACATTTTTGGAAAGTACACATTCTGCCGATTCCAACAAAGATAACGACGTCTTTCTACACGAAACTACCAAACTGCAAAGCTTTTCTAAACATATAGGTTTTTACAACATTTCTGAAAATCGCCTAAAAATGTTGCAGTTTGCCGCATTTATCGGACACAATGTTTTACGTACAAAGAAAAATCTCTCTAAATATGGACGTCAGAGGTCTAATAAATAGTTTGATGCCCAATATGTATAGATTTACCAAAGTATGTGTTGTGTATGGACCCCAAATGAAAAACGTAACTATGAATTTTCACGCTAGCCAACTAAGCTGCAGAAAAGAGAACCCTAACTGTACGTTATGTGCCGTAAGACCCCCAAACTGTAAAAAGACCCCCAGAAACCCATATATTTTTGGAAAGCACATATTTTGGCGGATCAAACTAAGTAAAATCTATCTTTCTATACCAAAGCACCAAACAGCAAAACGATACTAAAGATACATAGGGAACAATAATGCAGGGATAAAATTGCAATAAAACCACAAAAATAGCGTAAATCAATGAAATAACAAAATAATTGTTCTGACAGCGTAATTAGTGGCCGAAATCGATTATCCAATAGTCACGCTGCCAAAATAACACGTTTTTAGGCAAAAAAACAAAAGATAACAGTATAATGAATTCGTAAAAAAAAAAAAAACACCTGTTTGTGTATACATATTTGTGCACTAATAAAAGTTATCTGAGTGTGCAAATACATGTAAATAAGTGTAAATAAGTGTAAATAACTGTACAAAAGGGACCAAGTGTGCTAAAATTAAAAAAAAAAATTTAAAAAATTCCAATCTTTACTAAAATGCATAAATGTACTGTAAGTATGTGTAGGTGCAGGTAAGTGTGTAAAAAAAACGTGCACTTACCGTTTTTGGAGCAGGAGAATCGCTGTCTTCTTTGGAGGAGTCCTGGCAGCGTGTCTGCAGAGTTGCTGCGCAGCAGGAAGTGCGTGGGCGGCTCTGCAGGCAGGAAGAAGGTGAGTTGAGTAGCAGACGCTCCATGCGATGCGTCTGCTACTTTGAAGTCGGATCTGCGACAATCGAGTCGCAGATCCGACTTGACAGCCCCCCAGCCTCGTTGCCTAGGGGGCTGTCTTCTCTCCCCACTCTCTGCGGAGGCGGCAAAAGCCGCCGAAGCAGAGAGAGCGCTCAGCTGCCAAAGAACGTACAATGTACGTTCTTGGCAGCCTGAGCATTTGCCTGCCAGCACGTACGCCGTACGTGCTTGGCAGGCAAAGGGTTAAATATAATGGAAGTGCTACTTACTATGCCCTTCCCTGGGCCCCTGTCTCACAAACAATTCAGTATAAATGCAAATGCATATGTTTACAAAACAGGGGTTTTTAGTTACCAAAGTTATGATCATAAAATTGAAAAGCCACCATACCACGTCAAGGTAAACCCCATATGGCGGTCCCTAACTTATTTTAAAAAGAAAAATTTCTCTGCATAATAGCATTACCTGTGTTCAGTGTGTGTTGAGCATTGGTTTCAATTTGAAGGCTGAATCCTCCCCCGCCAGTAAAGGCTTTTAAGAGAGAGGGATTGCCCAAACCAACGCCCACATTTAAAAGCGTAGGACCTCTAATGGAGTAGCACTATTAACTGATTCATATTGAAAAAAATTTTTTTTCCCATGACAGTATCCCTTTAACATATATACTTGTTATGAATATATACAATGACATTGGTTCAGTCTGGGGAGGTTCCCCAGAAGTTTCCACTGCTCAACTATTATACAACCCTACAGGGTTAACAGGCTATACTTGTGGAACCCGGTGCACTGAGCTGCAGTAGAGTAACATACCTCCCAACTGTCCCACTTTCAGAGGGACAGTCCCGCTTTTGACAGCTCAACCCGCGGTCCCGCATTTGTACTGAAAATCCCGATTTCTTTGCACTGAACAGCCAGAAAAAGAAACAATATTTCTAACTTAATTGACTTTTGGCAGAGAGCACAGAACAGCCACAAGGTGCAACTAAGATACTTTGTTACAATTTTGAGATAAGCAAATAAGTAATTGTAACTGGTGATGGGCGAATTTGCGCCGTTTTGCTTCGCCGAGAAATTCGCGAAACGGCGAAAAATTTGCAAAACGGTTTTTTTACGCCGGCGTCCGTTTTTCGGCAAAATTTTTTTTGACGCCGGCGAATTTTTGCAGCGAATTTTCGCGGGCGTTTCGCGAATCTATTCGCTGCGAAATCGCGCCTGGCGAATAAATTCGCCTATCACTAATTGTAACAATTTAGATAAGGGTGTCCCTTGGGAGAAGTTAGACTCACAGATTAAAGGGCAATCCACCTTCATTAGCAAAACTGTAATAACTTTAAAAAACACAGAAATATCTTCAAACTTTCATAACCTGCCAAATTTTGGAAAATGATCATGGTAATTAGGGGGTGTGGCCACAAAAATGGGCGTGATCAAAAAAAACTTGTCGCGCTACACGCAGCAAATTTTTTTCTCCGTCCTTTTATTTCCAAAATGTTGGGAGGTACGGGATAAAGGGAGCAATCCTGCTATAACCAAGCTGATGTGTGTCTCCTTCTCCTTCGGTATCACTGCAAATCCTCATTGGAGAGAAATCATTATAAAAGGTCATTTTAAACAGGAATATGGAAAAATACAGAAAAAAGTCTGTACCATCTGTTATTGCAAGTGATGTCGTTTTGCAGAGTGTAATACAAGTATGAATACATGAATAATTGTTTAATGGCATGCTCCCTGCTATACACGTTTCCATTCACACACAGGCAAACACACTCAGTGAGAATCATTCAAATCTATGCACTCGTTATAACTAGTTTTCCATTGAAGTAGAAATATTCTCAGCTCTGGAAGCCTTCCGTGCAAACACTGCTCAGTAGAAGGCCAGTAGGAATTTCTAAGCAGAAAAGGAAAGGAAGAAAAAAAATCACTTCCCTAGTAATAAATCTGCAAAGGTTTCTGTTTATGTACAACATTCTCCCACATTGGAGTTGTCAACCATTTATTTCTCACCGATGGCTGTCAGCTTAAAGTAACAGGCCAAACACCAGTTGTATTCTAAAAGGGAAATAACGATCCCTCAACATTTTTGTAAATTATAAAGAAAATAATTTTTCCCAAGCAAGTGTTGAATAATGGATGCAAATATAAAAACTGTTTTGTGTGCACCATTGGTCTTGTGCTGAAATGTCATTAATGATGTGGTTACACACTAGTGCACACCTTACAGGCAACAATGTAAATACAATGTTCAACTGGCATCACACAGTGTGTTATATACAGCTCACTTTTATACTGGCCTGTCTGTTGGTCTAATTCAGGGATCCCCAACCAGTAGCTCGTGAGTAACATGTTGCTCCCCAACCCCTTGGATGTTGCTCTCAGTGGTCTCAAAGCAGGTGATTAGTTTTGAATTCCAGGCTTGGAGGCAAGTTTTGGTTGCATAAAAACCAGTTGTACTGCCAAACAGAACCTCAATGTAGGTTGACAATCCACATAGGGGCTACTAAATGGCCAATCACAGCCCTTATTTGTCACCTCAAGAACATTTTTCATGCTTGTGTTGCTCCCCAACTCCTTTTACTTCTGAATGTTGCTCACGGGTTCAAAAGGTTGGGGATCCCTGGTCTAATTAATTGCTAACGCAAATCACTCAAAACCCACTGGGAGCCACTCAGGGATTGTGAAAGCACAAGACACTCAGCTGCCAATCCAGACACAGCTGGACTCCCTGTTTGTTGGTCCTATTATTACATTGGAATGATTTGTCTTAGTGGTTCATAGTAAAACTGCCGGGGACAGAACATTTTAAAAATGGAAGAGGAAGTCATGGGGAAAGAAGAAAAGAAAGGAGGAGATGACGGAGAAGGAAAGTGAAAAGGAAATGGAAAGGTGGATGTGAAAAGTAGAGAGAAAAGACAGAAGGAGATAAGAGTGGGAAAGAAAAAGGAAAACTGGGGTGAGCTAAAAAGAATACGAAGAAGTACATAGGAAAATGCAATGGGAGACAAAGGGGCTTGTCAGTGGCGTAACTAGATGTTGCTGGGCCCCACACCAAATTAATTTTAGGGCCCCCAACATATCCAGTGTTTGTCCTGTTTTACCAATATATGTTCAAATTGCTCATCAATGAGAGCCTCATAGGGCCCCCTGTACCTCCTGGGCCCCCCTGCAGCCGTAGGGTCTGCTTCCTCTGTAGTTACGCCACTGGGGCTTGTTTACTAAAGTGTTTTTCTCCTTGTCGAACCTCACTAAAGTTTCCTACAAATTGTGTGCAGTTAAGAGACAAATGTGGTGAATTGTCTCCTAGTGAAAATTCTCTGTAAAAAAAAAAAACACTATTCTTGTGAATATTTCCAAGAGAAATTTCCGCTGGATGTAAATTTATGCCAATTTGATATTCCAAATTTCACTCTTTAGTACTATACAGGTATTACAGACAGATTGCATAAGTCAAGTTTAGGGATGGGCGAATTTGACCCCTTTCGTTTTTGCCAAAAATTCGCCGCCGGCAAAATGTCGCCGACGCCCATTAAAGTCTATGGGCGTCAAAACATTTTTTTCTGATGAGTGTCTTTTTTTTTGACGCACGCAGCCATAAAAGTCTATGGGCATCATTTTTGCGGCGAAACAAGGCGAAAAAAATTCGCCCATTCCTAGTCAAGTTTAGTCAAGTTAAGAGTATAGTGGTCTTTTTTCATGCTGGTGGTGAGTAGGGATGGGCGAATTTGACCTGTTTCATTTCGCCAAAAATTTGCTGGCAGTGAAAAGTCGCCAATGCCCATTAAAGTCTATGGGTGTCAAAAAAATGTTGACACGTGGTGAATTTTTTTTTGACACGCACCTTTTTTTTTACGCACGATACCATTCAAGTCTATGGGCGTCATTTCCATGGCGAAACAAGGTGAAAAAATTCGCCCATCCCTAGTGGTGAGTGTCATGTATCACAAGAGCATAAGAGTCTAATGACTTTAGTGCAGTCTTCAGATGCCAACCATTTGGAGTCAGTGACCCTAGTACAAAAAAACTTACAGTTTAAAATCAAATTTGAGAGCTGCAGAAAGAAAACCTAGTGGAAGTAAATCTAGAGCAACTAGACTTGCAGAGTATTCAGCACTTTCAATTATTACTCAGCAAGTCCAATTGCTTTAGATTTACTTCTACTATATATACAATGACCTGGAGGAATGAAACTGTTGTAGACAAACTGCAGAAGGAAAAAGTTACATGCAATTAATAAAAAAAAAAGACAGAGTTGGCAGCAACAATTCTGTTAATCATTTATTTGCCTTTTTTTGCACAACTTTAAGGGGAGGATTTATCAAATTGGGAATTTAGAACTCACCACAGAAAAACTCACCCATGTTCTATTCATTCCTATGCAAATTTGAAAAGTATATTCATCAAATGGTGAACTCAATTGATAAATACGATTTTAAAAATCCCATAGGAATGAAAAGAACATGTGTGAGTTTTTCTGTGGTGTCTTGATTACTGTATATACTCGAGTATAAGCCGCGTTTCTCAGCACCCAAAATATGCTGAAAAAGTCTACCTCGGCTTATACTCGAGTCAATGAAGTGAATGGCTGCACTTCAGCAGAACACATGCTCCTGCGTGCGCACCATTCACTTCCTACCCGGCCCGCATCTCCCCAGCACCACCCGCTCACTCACGCCTTCATCACGTGATGTCATCAGAGGCAGCGGCAACATGGCGACGGGCAGCCTCCCCACCTCTGCAGTCCTGCGGCGACTTGCACTAGAGGCGAACTGTGGCCAAGTAAGTGGCTGGTGTTCTGGGCCAGGGATAGGGGGTAGGCTTCTGGAGATCCAAATGCTCCAACGCAGAGGCAGGTTTTTCCCTCCACTCGTGTGTGGAGTGGGCTGAGCCTGTGGGGGAGCGAGCTTGTGAATGTCTCATTGCCTTACCTGGCTGCGTATGGTGTAGCACTTGCCCGACCCTTGCTGTATGTTTGTGTGTATGTAATGTATGTATGTGTATGTAATGTATGTATGTGTATGTAAATGTAATGTATTTATGTATATATGTATGTAATGTATGTCTACCCTTACAACTGCAAGTGTGGGCAGCACAGAGCTGTGACTTCAGCCTCTTCGGATCAGTAAGTAAGAGGCGCACGCAGGAACGTGGCAGGAACGTGGCAGGAACGTGTCTTCTGCTGAAGATGTCCTAAAATGCATTTCTCCCCCCTAGGCTTATACTCGAGCCAATATGTTTTACAAGTATCTGTAGGTAAAATTAGGTACCTCAGCTTATACTCGGGTCGGCTTATACTTGAGTGTATATGGGTAATTTTGATAAATCTGCCCCTATGTGTGCACTGAGTTACACTGAGCTATCATTTTGCACATTTTGTGGTCTTTAAAGTTTTATAAGATGACATTCTACTTATGACCAATCATTTGGTGAGCTCATACCCAGGAAACAAATATATAAATATATTGTTGTGCTAGTAATTCGAAAGTAGTTCCATTATATACAGAACTATAAATTAGTGTTCAATCCCTAATCTAGCTCAATGTGTCCTTTATACTAAAATTCCGGGAATATCTAGAAGACCAAACAGGAATTCTCCCGGAGTATCACCCTAAATGGCCCACTGAGCTTCATCATCTACTGTTCCAAGGCCCCAGAGACTGGACCACCGATTCAGAGTTACCTACTTCATCTGCCTGTCCTGTTTATAGCCAGATTTAAAGGCAATGTTTTTATCACACATGACCTATGTTTTGTTTGACATCTCAATGTAATTCATTTGTGCCTAAAAAAAGTGAAGTCTTTTTAAGATAAAAAATTGCCTAACCCCTGTTAATTCCTAATGTCTAACCCTGAACATATTACGCTGCAGCATTTTGATTTGACATTAAAACCGTGTTGGTCTAAAATAAATGCACTTTACTTAAATAATACTGCTGTGACCCCTATAAAGTTCATTAATATGAATTGCTTTAAACGAACGATTATATTGAGTAGTAAGCGATTCATTCCGTCTCTTTGAGCAGGTTTTATGTTTGCACTGGGTATTGGCAGCAGACTTTACTTTACTACAGAGAATTAGTCGTTTTCCATTTGATTCATTGTTATTATTGTACTGTGTGCCCATTATAGCCACAATAGTCTGGATTTAAAAAGAAATAATTCATATGTGGATTATTGGGCAAACTTGCAATCTTAGCAACACTTTTTTTTTGCAAGCAAATCATTCACAGTTTAACAGGGCTCATATGAGAATGTCCATAACCCCCATATACAGTAATGAGGTGAGTACAGTGTTTTCCACTTTCCATAAATAGGTGCTTGTATTCACGCATATGGCAGGTGTATTTATGTCTGTTTTACCACAACCTGAGTTATCCATCTTAATCCCCATACAAAAAGTCACTTCTGCAAAGTGCACTCGGAGTGGGTTATTTACTAAAATCTGAATTGTTTTGATTATTTCAATAAAAAAAGTCGGACCAAACTAGAATCCACGATTTGACCTTATTTATTATTAAAAAAAAAGCTTGATTTAATCGGTTCGGATAAAAACCCGATAAAATCGAGCAAAAACCCAAATTGTGAGTTTTTCCTGAATCGCCCACATTTTTGGGATTTTTGCCCAAAAACCTGTAAGGTGGATGAAAATGGTGTTATACTAAAATGTAGTGAATGGTGATGGAAATGTGAGAAAATGATTGTTATGTGTAATTTTGATGTTGAAAACTTGAATTGTTAAAAGGTGTATTTACAGGGTGTCCAATAGATGGCAGTGGGTTCCCATTAGTTATATAAGGGTTATATAATGGTGTTATGTAAAATGTAGTTCCTGCCCCAGCCACTAGAGGGAAGTAGTGAGACAGAGCTGAAAAGGTATAAAAGGGATGGTTCCACCCAGGTTGTGGTTAGTCGGATGGAAAGGTTTAGATAGGTAGAACTGTAATTGGGCACTAGGTGCCATAGCCAGTGAGGGCAAAAGCTAGAAAGGGTAGCTGGCACCCCACCAAGGAGTAAGAGGCTTAGTAGCCGTGGCTCAGCCACAGATAGGGAAAAGAGAGATAGACAAGGCAGTGTGGACAACCTAGGCCTGTGGTGAAAAATTCTACCCGGAAAGGCTAGGGGGCGCTGCTGTGGTGGCCCGCTGGCTGAAGGAGGGAGGTGGCACACGGAAATTCCTACCGGAGCGAGGTGGAGGGCTCATAGGACGTTAGGTGGACTGCCTGACCCATAGGTGGTGCAAGAAAAGGCCAAGAGGCTGGGTTCACAAGCCTATGCTGTGGGGAATAAAGGAACACCTGTAAGTCTGTACAAGCAATATCCTATATGCTGGTTGGTGAGTTGTGTTGATGATTTTGCAAATAAAAACTATTTCAAGTTTTTTAATAATTTGGTGTAGGGTGCCTTTGATCATCAGAGGGCCCCCTACAAACCTATAAAAGGTCGGATTTTCAGGCTAATTCCAGCGCCGACCACAGAAACTTCAAAATAGGATAGGGACCTCTGCCATTGACTTATACACAACCTCGGGCAGATTTTCAGATTTTTGCTTCATCTGGCTTTAATAAATCTTGAAAAATTCGAGTTGTAAAACAAAGCACAAAAAATTTGAATTTTTCCCCAAAAAGCCTGATTGGAGTTTAGTAAATAACCTACTGCTGATTGCAAAATACTGTTATCTGCTCTAAATGTGGTGCTGCCTGTGCTGTGTTTGGTAGATCAGCTACTCAGAATGGATCATGGTGGGCATCCGGTTGGTATCCTCTGGAGTGGTGGAAAGGCCCGCAGCTTCCCTACATCATAAGGTTAAGAATAAATGAGACAAAGGCCAAAAGGTTGTGAGTTTTTCTCCAATAAATAAAGACAAAGATATGATAAAAACTTCAATTCATTTATTAGGACATACAGGTGCAAGCCTGATGCGTTTCATGCCTACTGAGTAATGAGTCCATGAGTAAGTGCCCCAGTAGGCACGAAACGTGTCAGGCCTTCACCTCTATGTCCTAATACGATTGATTGAATCAGATTGTAACTGAAAAGTTTATATTAAATGAAAGTAATAGTAATATACAAAATAAAATAACTTGAAGGACAGATTGCAAAGCTATGGGAAGCAGGAGACCTTGTTTATGATGTTTATTGGCTTTGTAGGGCGGCATCATTCTAGGGCTAATTAACTAGATAAAACCTTTCTATTGTCTCTTTGGCTCTCATTGCACAGGATATTCACTGTGTTTTTCTTCCTGACGAAGCTCAATACAATTTGTTCCACTGGATCTAGAAGACATTGGTCAGACCCCTGTGTGTATTATGTACAGCTGGATTGGTCCCATTGTGACGTCTCCTTTCTTGGGTCACATGAATAACAGATATTGAGTTTTATTTGATATTGGGTGGAACATTTCTTTGTTCCCTGCAGGACTATAGAAGCAATGACATTGTTCAAATAACAGTATCATAGCAACCGAGACATAAAAAAAGAGGTTTGGGCCATTCACTCCCACATGATTGTTATTCAGCATGAAGACCATGTATTGAAAAATCCCATCACACGATACTTTTCTACATTAATGGTTTCCTCGAAAAACTTGATCTTCACAATAAAAGCAGCAAAAAAAAAAAACAATTGATGGAACAAGTGGCTTGGGGATGGGGGTGATGCAAAGGTTATTGGATTTATAGCTAAAGAGTGAATTAAAGCTATAGCTAAAGAGCCAATTCATGGTTTCTACACAATCAGTTGGGTTGCACCTATAAGTGGACTTTTACTCAGCTGGAGTTACAGCAGTGACCATGGGCTGGATCACTCAAGGCTGCCATAAACCTCTTTGTAACATCATTTCACTGAGGACTGCGCATGTGTGTAAGTAAATGGAAAAAAAATGCGCAATGTGGTGGAAAATACACAAAACGCATTGAAGTCAATGGGCGCCCAAATAATTTTGACGTGCGACAATTTTTTTGATGCAGCAAATTTTTCGACGGCAAATTTTTGCCACAGATTCTCGTAAACATTCGTCAGTGGCGAAGTTCGGAAATTTGCCCCGAATCCATGCCTGGTGAATTTATTCACCCATCATTAATAGGCACCAAAGGGCCAACTTCCTTGCAGACCTCGGATGTTTACATAGAATATTAAAACACTTTAAAGGAGAAGGAAAGGCTAAAACTAAGTAAGCTTTATCAGAAAGGTCTATATAAATACACCAGTAAACCCTGAAAGTAATGCTGCTCTGAGTCCTCTGTCAAAAGAAACAGCACATTTCTTTCCTTCTATTGTGTACTCATGGGCTTCTGTATCAGACTAACTGTTTTCAGCTTAAACCTCCAGGGCTAGGGCTTGAGCATGCTCAGTTTGCTCCTCTCCCCCTCCCTGCTGTAATCTGAGCCCAGAGCTATGAGTGAGCAGGGAGAGACTCAGGCAGGAAGTGATGTCACACCAAGCTAATATGGCAGCTGCTATCCTAAACAAACAGAGAGATCTTTTTACTCAGGTATGGTAAAGGCACCCTAGGCCACCCAAGCGGCCACCATGCTCGAGGGAGAGAGCGTCAGAGGGGAGGGTGGTACAGGGGCGTGAACATAGACTAGGGGTGGAGAGAAAACCCTTTAACTGGTACCTGCCCAATGTCCCCCCTAAAATTGCACCCTAGGCAGGTGCCTCTTCTGCCCACCCCTAATTCCAGCCCAGGGTAAAGCATTCTGCAGAATAAATAAAGTGTTATAGTTTGCACTATTGTGGCTAATCTATTGGCAATAAACTGCTTCGGTAGCTTTCCTTCTCCTTTAAAAAATATTTTCCTTCCAGCACACTGCTAGGCACTTGCTGCTAGATCTAGTGCATGGGGCATTATCAGACAGAAGTATATTTATTACAGGACCCATAGCAGCCAATCACTAGTTAACTTGTAAAGATCTTAATTAGGTACAGTTTGAATATACACTGTATATATATATATATATATAGTCCTACCAGCAATGCAGCTTTCTCTGTGTTGTTGACATGTTGCTGGTGCTAGATCTATATACAATGAATGTACAGTTATGGAGTCAATCAATTTACTAAACCTCCCAATATTTGGAGACTATTTTTTCCAGGCATTTTGTAGCAACAGAAGGCACTAAAGCCTATACTTCTGAATACAAAGGTCATACTTGCTGGAGGCTTTCAGAGAAATGACTGCCGCAACAATGACTCATAAGGGTGGGAAGAGATTTTTTGACATTTTCCAAACCATTTCAATTTAAATCTGCTGCAAAGTACAGCAGTGAATTTTTTTTGTCGTTTATTCTTCCTTGGATTATCTGGCTGATATGATTTGAATGAAATATAAAGCAACATTGAGCTAGTTAAATGGAAATAAAGCACAAAGTGGGTGGGGCAGGTTGTCCTACAAAAAGAGGGAGGCTATTGTGACATTAATGGAAGTGCAGGTAAATATAATTGTGTTTGGGGCTACAGGAAACAAAATTCCTTTACAATCTTAATTTCTTGATATGGTTTATGTAGTCTGCAGATGTAAAACTCATATTAACCAGCCTGATTAGGCATAACACATACAATTAAAGGGGTAGTTCCTCTTTAAGGTAACAATTAGTATGTTATATGTCCTATTCTTAAAGGGATACTGTCATGGGAAAAAAAAAATTCAAAATGAATCAGTTAATAGTGCTGCTCCAGCAGAATTCTGCACTGAAATCCATTTCTCAAAAGAGCAAACAGATTTTTTTATATTCAATTTTGAAATCTGACATGGGGTTAGACATATTGTCAATTTCCCAGCTGCCCCAAATCATGTGACTTGTGCTCTGATAAACTTCAATCACTCTTTACTGCTGTACTGCAAGTTGGAGTGATATCACCCCTCCCTTTCCCCCCCCAGCAGCCTAACAACAGAACAATGGGAAGGTAACCAGATAGCAGCTCCCTAACACAAGATAACAGCTGCCTGGTAGATCTAAGAACAACACTTAATAGTAAAAACCCAGGTCCCACTAAGACACATTCAGTTACATTGAGAAGGAAAAACAGCAGCCTGCCAGAAAGCATTTCTCTCCTAAGTGCAGGCACAAGTCACATGACTGGGGGCAGCTGGGAAACTGACAATATATCTAGCCCCATATCACACTTTAAAATTGAATATAAAAAAATCTGTTTGCTCTTTTGAGAAATGGATTTCAGTGCAGAATTCTGCTGGAGCAGCACTATTAACTGATTCATTTTGGAAAAAAAATTTTCCTATGACAGTATCCCTTTAACAACTTTTTAGTTGGTCTTCCATTTTTTTTTATAGTTTTTTAAAGTATTGTCCTTCCTCTTACTTTTCTTTTTAGCTTTTCATTTAAAAGGTTGTCTAATTGATGAGAACACTAATAGTGATGGGCGAAATGGTTTTGCTTCGCCAAAAAATTTGCGAATTTCCTGTGAAATTCACAAAACAAGCGAAAAAATTTGCGAAACACATTGAAGTCAATGGTCGTCAAAATTATTTTGACACTTGTCAATTTCGACGCCTGCGACAATTGTTATACGCGCGCCTGTTTTGGCCAAATGCATTAAAGTCAATGGGCATCCGAATAATTTCTAAATTTTTTTTGATGCGGCAAATTTTTCGCCTGCAAATTTTCGATTTTTATGCTGGCGTCGAAACGTGGGAATTTGCTGCGAATTCGCTCCTGGCGAATTTATTTGCCCATCACTAAACACTAAGGGGCAAATTCATCAAGGGTCGAATTAACCCTCGATATTCGACTGGGAATGAAAATCCTTCGACTTCGAATATCGAAGTCGAAGGATTTTGCGCAAAAAGATCGAACGATTCAAAGGATTTTGATCCAACGATCAAAGGATTATCCTTCGACCAAAAAAAAAGTAGCCAAGCCCATGGGGAAGGTCCCCATAGGCTAACATTGGGTTCGGTAGCTTTTAGGTGGCGAACTAGGGGGTCTAAGTTTTTTCTTAAAGAGACAGTACTATCGAATGGTCGAATAGTCTAGCGATTTTTAGTTCGAATTCTTCGATTCAAAGTCGTAGTCGAAGGTCGAAGTAGCCCATTCGATGGTCGAAGTAGCAAAAAAAACACTTCGAAATTCGAAGTTTTTTTACTTTGAATCCTTCACTCGAAGTTAGTGAATCGGCCCCTAAGTCTGGCAGCCAAAACTTCAATTTTATTACTATCGTTACTATTGTTCCTAATTATTTTATAGTCTCTTGTTCAACCCACTGACCGTTTGCTAGCATAAATTGGAATAGATTGGGAAAAAAATGAAAAAAAACACCAATTGCAAATTGTCTTAGAATATTACTGTCAACATCATTCAAAAAGGTAAACTACCCTATTAATACCAACTAACTTAACATCATTGGTAAGAATAAACATATAGGATCTGTTACCTAAAATGCCCTGGACTTGGAGTTTTCTGGATAAGGGATCTTTCTGTAATTTGGACCTCCATGTCTTAAGACTGTTCAAAAAAACCAGATGCTGGATAAGGGATGCCATTCCTGTGCTATGTTACCGACAGCTTTAGATTCTGACTTTCTTTCTATTTTCATTCCCAAATCCTTCTGGTCCACCTCCAATGAACACTAGGGGTTGGCTACTCTCCTGAAAATATAATGTTCCCAATATTTGCTCAGATCTCTAAAGCCAGAGGACACGATTCTTCTTTTAAATGTTCAAGGGATATATAAATAAAATCCTAGAATTGCAGCTCAACTTGGCAATTACAATTTGATTTCTCTGCAGATTTATACGTAGCGTTGTATTATGATGCGAATTAGTGTAAAGCAACGGTGTTGCAAATTGATTTATAAGAACAAATTAAGGACATCTTAGCAATTAGCAGAAAGGAATGGTAATTAGAATTGAGGCACGCTGACATTAGTGCAAATGAATCTGTTGTTATATGAACAAGCAATTTTTGTAGCTCACAAAATCAGCAGAATTTGAAGGAATGTTGATCAGCTGGAATGGATAGACACTCAGCTTTAGCAGCTCTTTTTTTGGATACTGTTGACCAACCCGGCCATATTCTTAAAGGAAAACTATACTCCCCAAACAATGTAGGTCTCAAAAAAAGATATTGCATAAAACAGTTCATATCTAAAATCCTGCTTCATGTAAATAAACCATTTTCATAATAATATACTTTTCTAGTAGTATGTGCCATTGGGTAATCATAAATAGAAAATTGCCATTTTAAAAAATAAGGGCCGCCCCCTGAGATCGTAAGATTCACTGTGCTCACAAACATACCAACAAACCATACATGTTAGGTCACATGAGCCAATTAACAGACAGAGTTGTGTCTTTTGCTTCCACACTTCTTCCTGTTACAGTTAGAGCTGCAGTATTTCTGGTCAGGTGATCTCTTCCTGTTACAGTTAGAGCTGCAGTATTTCTGGTCAGGTGATCTCTTCCTGTTACAGTTAGAGCTGCAGTATTTCTGGTCAGGTGATCTCTTCCTGTTACAGTTAGAGCTGCAGTATTTCTGGTCAGGTGATCTCTTCCTGTTACAGTTAGAGCTGCAGTATTTCTGGTCAGGTGATCTCTTCCTGTTACAGTTAGAGATGCAGTACTTCTGGTCAGGTGATCTCTTCCTGTTACAGTTAGAGCTGCAGTATTTCTGGTCAGATGATCTCTTCCTGTTACAGTTAGAGCTGCAGTATTTCTGGTCAGGTGATCTCTTCCTGTTACAGTTAGAGCTGCAGTATTTCTGGTCAGGTGATCTCTTCCTGTTACAGTTAGAGCTGCAGTATTTCTGGTCAGGTGATCTCTTCCTGTTACAGTTAGAGCTGCAGTATTTCTGGTCAGGTGATCTCTTCCTGTTACAGTTAGAGCTGCAGTATTTCTGGTCAGGTGATCTCTTCCTGTTACAGTTAGAGCTGCAGTATTTCTGGTCAGGTGATCTCTTCCTGTTACAGTTAGAGCTGCAGTATTTCTGGTCAGGTGATCTCTGAGGCAGCACACAGACCATCACGAAATGGTGTCTCAAGGCAAGAGATGTAAAAGGGCAATATTTACTTAAATATATATTCCAGTTTGATAAGATTCTTTAATATGCCACTTAATATGATATGAACTATCTGTTGCTTAAGTGTTCATTTTGGGGGTATAGTTTTCCTTTAAGGTACTGATCTTGGCGTTGGCAGCAGTTATGGTTTTTCATGAACACTGTTTTCAGGAGGGCAATCCACCCCCCCCCACATCTACCCGATTGTGGCCCCACTAACTTGCATTGCCCATTCGCTTTTAGGATGGAGAGCTGCTGGGGTGGGGGGATTTATATAACTATAGAAGAAGATGACACTATGGTCTAGGCCAGGGGTCCCCAACTTTTTTTTACCTGTGAGCCACATTCAAATGTAAAAAGAGTTGGGGAGCAACACGAGCATGAAGAAGTCCCTTTGGGATGCCCCCAAGCCTGGAACTCAAAAATAATCACCTGCTTTTAGGACACTGAGAGCAACATCCAAGAGTTTGGTGAGGAACATGGTGCTCATGGGCCACTGGTTGGGGATCACTGAGCTACGTCATCTGTCCCACTTTCTATTCTGCTTCCAGTAACTTACACACTTTTTGCTCCTGGGCTAAGCATCCCCTGTGTGCAAATGTTATCAAAAAAGTTGGGCATGTGCATGAAGTTTACTTCTTTTATAGACAACTCCTGAGAGCTCATTTACATATTGTACAGATGCAAGTGCTGTAGCACCTTTACTTTTGGTAAATACAATCTGCAACTTGTATCAGATTAAAAGTCTAGGTGTAGAGCAAGGTGCAGATCCCAGCTCACATGGGCGACATGAATCCTTTTATTTAATGCCTACATTAAAGGAGAACTAAACCCTAAAAATTAGGGATGCACCAGATTCACTATTTTGGATTCGGCCAAACCCCCAGAAGGATTCAGCCGAATTCGAATCCTGCTGAAAAAGGCAGAATCTTGGATTCGGTGCATCCCTAGGCTAAATATGGAATATATTTGGAAAGTGTCTGTGACACTCACATGCTCAGTGGGCTCTGATTGGCTGTTGAGAAGCTAAGCTTAGGGCTCGTCACTAATTATCCAGCAGAAAATGAGCTTCCCTGGCTGTAATATAAGCTGATGCTACAGGTTTGCTGATTATTCAATTCTGATGCTAATTGCACTGGTTTCTGTGCTGCCATGTAGTAATTATGTGTATTAATGACTAATCAGCCTTATATTGTGACATTTCTATTCTATGGGGCCAATTCACTAACTTCGAGTGAAGGATTCGAAGTAAAAAAACTTCGAATTTCGAAGTGTTTTTTGGGCTACTTCGACCATCGAATGGGCTACTTCGACCTTCGACTTCGACTTCGAATCGAAGGATTCGAACTAAAAATCGTTTGACTATTCGACCATTCGATAGTCAAAGTACTGTCTCTTTAAGAAAAAACTTCGACCCCCTAGTTCGCCATCTAAAACCTACCGAACTCAATGTTAGCCTATGGGGAAGGTCCCCATAGGCTTGCCTAAGTTTTTTTGGTCGAAGGATAATCCTTAGATCGTTGGATTAAAATCCTTCGAATAGTTCGATTCGAAGGATTTAATCGTTCGATTGAAGGATTTAATCGTTCGATTGAAGGATTATTCCTTCGATCAAACAATCAAACTATTTGCGCTAAAATCCTTCTACTTCGATATTCGAAGTCGAAGGATTTTAATTCCCAGTCGAATATCAAGGGTTAATTAACCCTCGATATTCGACCCTTGGTGAATCGCCCCCCAAGTGTACTGTATATTGTGAGTGGGTCCCTAAGCTCAGTAAGTGACAGCAGCACAGAGCATGTGAATCAGTGAATCAGCAGAAAAGAAGATGGGGAGCTACTGGGGCATCTTTGGAGACACAGATCTTTACTGCTAAAGGGCTGTGGTTGCCTTGGGCTGATATAGAAGCACAAAACCTCATGTACAACATTTCTACCTACTTTTTTAGTTAGACTTTAGTTCTCCTTTAAGCTGGGGTTATATACAGGGCTTTACATCTCATGGTGCTCCCAATATGTAAACAAAGCTATGGATATTCTTATTCTGTGCTGCAACATACAATCAAATCAACAACATCAAATTCCTGTCTCTTGAACTACTGTATTTTGTAAGGAATACTGTTTCTAGTTTATAATTAAATTAATTGTATTTGCTCTGCTTCACCTAAGTTTTCTTCCCAGGCTTCAATGTGGCACCTGTAAAGATCCTTTCATATAAATTGATTTTGTACATTGGGAATAACAGTTGCCAGAAAAGAAATGGAAGAATCTACCTATAATTACATTACTCAATCCAAGACTTTACATTTATTAGAAATATATTTTTTTCCAGAGCAGCCATATTTGACTCACTATTGCCCATTTGGCCGGTATAAGTAAATGCTTTTCATTCTGATGAGAGTGTCCCTATAAATAGATCCCGGGAACCCAGTACAAGGCACCTTTGTGCTGAAAGTTACGATTTTTTAATCAAGTTTGAATGACTAAAAGTGACAATTAATTGCTAACACATTATTTCAATTCTCACATTTTAACATTCAAGTTTAAGTTCAAATTTGGTTAGGTTTGGACAGATCGTATGGTTTCTATGCCTTTGCTATACAATAAAATGAACCATTAAAATAGTAGGATTGTGACTTGATCATAGTTATTTTCATTTATGAGCAACATACCAATTACTTACATTTTAATCATATCTTAATCCACTAAAAAATAAAATAATCTCTATGTTTTTAAAAAAAGACAATAATCGTGTCCATGTTTAGTGCGGTATTTAAAGGAACAGTAACGTCAAAAAATAAAAGTGTTTTAAAGTAATGAAAATATAATGCTGTGTTGCCCTGCACTGGTAAAACTGCTGTGTTTGCTTAAGAACCACTACTATAGTTTATATAAATAAGCTGCTGTGGAGCAATGGGGGCAGCCATTCAAGTACAGGATACACAGTAGAGAACAGATAAGTACTACTATAGTTTATATAAACAAGCTGCTGTGTAGCCATGGGGGCAGCCATTCAAGCACAGGATACACAGTAGATAACAGATAAGTACTACTATAGTTTATATAAACAAGCTGCTGTGTAGCCATGGGGGCAGCCATTCAAGCACAGGATACACAGTAGATAACAGATAAGTACTACTATAGTTTATATAAACAAGCTGCTGTGTAGCCATGGGGGCAGCCATTCAAGCACAGGATACACAGTAGATAACAGATAAGTACTACTATAGTTTATATAAACAAGCTGCTGTGTAGCCATGGGGGCAGCCATTCAAACACAGGATACACAGTAGATAACAGATAAGTACTACTATTGTTTATATAAATAAGCTGCTGTGTAGCAATGGGGGCAGCCATTCAAAGGAGAAAAGGCTCAGGTTACACAGCAGATAGCAGATAAGCTCTGTCTGTCTAATGGTGTTATCTGTTATCCATTAGTTAACCTGTGCCATATTTTTCAATTTCCGCCATTGCTCCAAAGCAGCTTGTTTATATGAACTATAGTAGTGTTTCTTAAGCAAACAGATCAGTTTTACCAGTGCAGGGCAACACTACATGATATTTTCATTACTTTAAAACACTTAGATTTGTTGGTGTTACTGTTCCTTTAACCTGTGTATAAAATAATTGAGACTCTTGGGTTGTTGTTTCTCCCTATGACTCATGTAATTCTGTAGGAGGATGAACAGGGCTGAAATATAATGATAAGAAAGGACTCGCCTTGAGCACTAAAGTGAAGTGTATCTTGGCTCAAGGAGATGCAGCCAACCTTGGAGTTGCCATGTGAGATCTCCTTAATGGGGTTGTTCACCTTTAAATTAGTATGATGTACAAAGTCCTATTCATTTTCATTTTATATGATTTGTGGTTTTTGAGTCATTTAGCTTTTTATTTAGCAGCTCTATAGTTTGAAATTTCAGCAATCTGGTTGCTAGGGCGCAAATTGCCCTAGCAACCATGCCTAGATATGAATAAAACAATAGAATATGAACAGAGGCCACAATTACACAATTACAATATATGAAGAGGCCAATATACAATACATTTGTTGCTTTACAGAGCATTTGTTTTTAGATGGGGTCAGTGACCCCCATTTGAAAGCTGGAAACAGTCACAAGAAGAAGGCAAATCATTTTTTTTTTAAATGAAGGCTAATTGAAACGTTGCTTAGAATTTGATATTCTATAAAAGTTAACCTAAAGGTGAACCACCCATTTAAATCCTTTAGCTGGTTAACAGCTAAGTCCTGGATTTATGTATCTTCTTGATCAGATGAGTTATTTAACTAAAGGATGAGTTTCATATCCCAGAAACATTTAGTTTGATTTAGAATTTTGATGACTTTGACATTATATATTATTATTTTTGTTATAGGGAATGGCATGGATAGTATTTGCTCAAATGAAGTAAGATACCCACTCGTAGGATGTATTGTGTTATTTGAATAGCTTTAATTTAATAGCTTTAATATCTATGATGGCAGATAGGGGAAAGTACTGGATTTATAGATTCCCAGGTGGCTTTTTATAATAGAATACACATACATTAATAAAGGGGAACTATTGTGAAAATGAAAATTTAATATAGGCTTCAGCATACTGAAACTTTCTAAATACAATCAATTAAATATTCTGTACCATTTCTGAAATAATCAAGTTTATTCCTCTGTCAGCATTTGTTTCTCTTCATTCTCAGCAGTTGGGTGTCAGATATTGATTTACAGTTAAAATCCAATATATCTTATAGGGGGGCTCCTTTTGCCTAGAAGATGTATTAGAGGTCACTCTATTAAACTCACCAGACATCATGTCTCTCTACATGCAGGATTTGTGCAAAAGGCAGTTATTTTGTTTGTACTGGAATCAGTTATTTGAGTGGGTTCTAATTCATCTTCTAGGCAAAAGGAGCCCCCCTATAAGATATATTGAATCAAACTGTCAATAAATATCTGACCCAACTGCTGCATGAAGAGAGAATGAAGAGAAACAGATGCTGAGCGAGGAATAGTGAAGATAAACTTGATTATTTCAGAAACGATACAGAATATTTAATTGATTGTATTTAGAAAGTTTCTTACTTTAGTATGGCGAAGCTTATATTAAAGGGATAATGTCATGGGGAAAAAAATTTTTTTCAAAATGAATCAGTTAATAGTGCTGCTCCAGCAGAATTCTGCACTGAAATCCATTTCTCAAAAGAGCAAACAGATTTTTTTTATATTTAATTTTTAAATCTGACATGGGGCTAGACATATTGTCAATTTCCCAGCTGCCCCAAGTCATGTGACTTGTGCTCTGATAAACTTCAGTCACTCTTTACTGCTGTACTGCAAGTTGGAGTCATATCACCCCCCTCCCTTTCCCCCCCCCAGCAGCCAAACAAAAGAACAATGGGAAGGTAACCAGATAGCAGCTCCCTAACACAAGATAACAGCTGCCTGATAGGTCTAAGAGCAGCACTCAACAGTAAAATCCAGGTCCCACTGAGACACATTCAGTTACATTGAGAATGAAAAACAGCAGCCTGCCAGAAAGCATTTCTCTCCTAAAGTGCAGGCACAAGTCACATGACTGGGGGCAGCTGGGAAATTGACAAAATGTCTAGCCCCATGTCAGATTTCAAAATTGAATATAAAAAAATCTGTTTGCCCTTTTGAGAAATGGATTTCAGTACAGAATTCTGCTGGACTAACACTGATGTTTTCCGATGACAAGATCCCTTTAAATTTTCATTATTGTGATAGTTCCCCTTTAAATACTTGTTGCTTATGTAAGCATGCTAAAATTGCTCAGAATGGTGTTGTTGGCCAGTAAGTGGAATCATGGAAATTGAGGTGATTTTATTTATAAAGCACTGGACCAGTAGCAGACCTAATGAGCATACGGAGTCTTGGAATGTTTCAATCAAGCAATGCCTACAAACATGGAGCTGCCCAAACTAGAAAAAAACAATTACAGGACTTCTCAGACATAGAGATGATATACTTACTGGCTCAAGAAGGAGGTACCCAGATATCAGTGGCCTTTAGTTGACTTTATAACCAGGGATCCCCAACCTTTAGAACCCGTGAGCAACATTGAGAAGTAAAAGGAGTTGGGGAGCATCACAAGCATGAAAAAAATGTTCCTGGGGTCCCAAATAAGGGCTGTGATTGGCCATTTAGTAGCCCCTATGTGGATTGTCAACCTACATTGAGACTCTGTTTGGCAGTACACCTGGTTTTTATACAACCAAAACTTGTCTCCAAGCTTGAAATTCAAAAATAATCGCCTGCTTTGTGGCCACTGGGAGCAACATCCAAGGGGTTGGAGAGCAACATGTTACTCACGAGCTACTGGTTGGGGATCACTGCTTTATAACAATACTAAAATCATGGTGACAGTTTATCGTCTTTTCCTTTATTAGAATTTGTTCTTCAAGCCCTGTGTTGAATACTCCCCCAGTGAAAAATGAAGCCCCAGAATGTGTTGCAGGAAGTTAGTAATATAAATACTAATATCAGTCATGTCCATTCCACGTTTTTCCATATTTCCAAATACGTAAGATTTCTTCAATAAAGTTATGTCTTAAAGGAGAAGGAAAGCAGTTTATTGCCAATAGATTAGCCACAGTATTACAAGCTATAACACTATATTTATTCTGCAGAATGCTTTACCATACTTGAGTAAACAGCTCTCTTTGTTTGTTTAAGATAGCAGCTGCCATATTAGCTTGGTGTGACATCACTTCCTGCCTGAGTCTCTCCCTGCTCACTCATAGCTCTGGGCTCACATTACAGCAGGGAGGGGGAGAGGAGCAAACTGAGCATGCTCAAGCCCTAGCCCTGGAGGTTTAAGCTGAAAACAGTTAGTCTGATACAGAAGCCCATGAGTACACAATAGAAGGAGAGAGGAGCAAACTGAGCATGCTCAAGCCCTAGCTCTGGAGGTTTAAGCTGAAAACAGTTAGTCTGATACAGAAGCCCATGAGTACACAATAGAAGGAAAGAAATGTGCTGTTTCTTTTGACAGAGGACTCAGAGCAGCACTACTTTGAGGGGTTACTGGTGTATTTATATAGACCTTTCTGATAAAGCTTACTTACTTTTAGCCTTTCCTTCTCCTTTAACCCCAAAACTGGATGTAAAGCATCCTCGGTTAGACCCAGAGGGGTAAAAATTTGTTGTAGTCACTTTTTATTTTTAGAATTCCTAAAAAGGCAGCTAACATTTCTTAAAAGTGTATCTTTCAGTACAACCATTGTGGGGAGGTTATTTCTGCAGCCAAGACAGGGAACACCATATACCCTTGTGTCCCCTCTGTAGACCTATTCATGAATCACAGTTTGGTGAGGACATCGTGTACTTTGAGAATCACGTGGGAACCTCATTTGTCAGTTTCTGACTCCTTGGCAATGATTTAAATGCTGAATATAAGTGGGGACGTAATGTTATGGAAGTCCCAAAAACATCAAAGCATCAGGATTGGTGATCATTTTCTATAGTGGCAGTGAAGCTGATTTCCATGGGTTCTAACATGAGGATCCCCTACAGATTCAGAATTGGTGGGTTAATGGCACCATTATTAAAACATATATTGAAACAAAGATTTTTCCCAGTCTGATGTAAGAACCTTTATAATTGTAAAAGAGCAGCAAAACATAAGTATTATTAAAGGGCATGTAAAGTGTAAAATAGAATAAGACTAGAAATGCTGTATTTTGTATACTAAATATAAACATGAACTTACTGCACCACAAGCCTAATCAAACAAATGATTTATGCTTTCAAAGTTGGCTACAGGGGGTCACCATCTTGTAACTTTGTTATACATCTTTACAAGACTAAGACTGTGCACATGCTCAGTGTGGTCTGGGCTGCTTAGGGATTGTCATAAACAAAGCTGCTTGAGTTCTGCATGGCTGGGAAGTAAGGCGGGGGCTCCCCCTGCTGTACATAAGTATGATTGTTTCCCTGCAGAGCAGTTAGGGACCGTCTGACAATTCCTATCCACAGCAGTAAATGAAGGGAGAATTTCACTGCATATAGTCAGGTTTCTTATAAAAACGCCACACATTTTTTAATTAAAGTATATTGGAGATAGATTTATTTTTCATTAAAGAAAGAAAAAATGGGATTTTATTTTTTTGCCTTTACATGCCCTATAAGTTATTTTAATTCTAAAAAGTCACTTTATTTGTACAACTTTTAATTTTGAATGTATCCCTGTAAACAGATTTGACTTTACTTTATAACTTACCTTTGATTTACCTTGTGTCGCCTTCCAAGACTCGGCTCAGTAGTCCAGAAAGTGGAGATAAAGCAACACCCCAACATGTCAACCCCGCTGACTGCATCTTGCCCGAGCGACCATGGCTGTAGACTGTTACCAATGCAGATCTACAGTAACAATCTAAAGCCACGGTTGCCCTGGAGACAGTTGATAGTGGTAGTAGTGTGCTTGGCACAAGAGCTGAAGAGGAAGTCATTTGTACCCTCAAACAATTTTCTTTCTGTCTACAGAGCTGTCATTTTATTTTCTTAGCTAGACGGGATCAAGGTGAGCTATTACTAACTAGTTAGCTTGCATGCAGTTTATTCATGCCGTGTTATATGGCCTCCCCTTACCTGCAACTGGAGATTGCCCAGCAGCATGGATCCCAGCAATGCTCCACAAACACCTCATTAGGACAATGATACAATTTTTTACCAGGACTATACAAGCAGAAGGAACAAAAAAACTGAATTATTACAAACACTATGTACAGATTTTAACTCGCTCTTCTTTTTCTTTAGTGTAAAGTTTGTAAATACTTGGGGGCAGATTTACTAACGTCAATTCGTTAGCGTTACAGGGACATCGCCAATTTACTAACGGGAGCAGGTGTCACTTCACTAGTAAAAGAGACAGACGCTAGCGCTCATTCGCACTCTATCGCCAGGCGACAATTCGCCTTTCAATGAAAGGCGGATTTTACTGAACGTTACCTCTTTCGCCAAACTTGCCGTCGCCAGCTCAGACCAGGCAAAGTGCAATGGCGTCCATAGATCTTCCTCAATCTTCTGTCACTTACATCATATTTTTTAGTGGAAAAAGCATCAAAGTTCAGAGTGATAGGCTGCAAAAGTCCTTAAAAATTATTTTGGGTAACCGGGTTCCCCCCATACATTTTCTAACATATGGAACATAAACTATACAGTGGGCTCATGTGTAGGGCAATATTGTCTATTGTCTTTATTAAGGTTCCCTGGACTTGTGTAGTGTAATGTATTTGCATTATACGTCCATTCAACTATATAATTTCCCGCCATATGCAAATTAACCTGAGCGCAAGACCTCTAGCAAATTTGCGCTAGGCAGAAATGAACGCTAGCGAATTTTCACATTCAATTGCTCAAATTGCGGAAATAACACTAGCGAAATGTCGCCAGCGTTCGGCGTCAAGGACAAAACTCCACATTCCAGTGAATTAGCGGTGTCTGAGTGAATTTTCGTCTGGCCAAGTGTAGTGATGGCTTTGAATCGGTTGCTGGTGAATTTATGCCCTCGAGTAAATGTGCCCCTTGGAAGGAAGATGTGAACTCCCTTAGTAGTTCCATTACTTACATAGCCTACAACTATCAACAGAATTGAGGAAATGCCAAATGACAATTTGGGAAACATAATGGACACACATGTTTCAGTTAGGAAAGCCTTAAAGTATAAGTACAACTTTAAAATAAGTGACTGTAAATGGATGAGGGGTCTATTCTGAGAACTTTTGCAATTTAAATTCATTATTTATTTTCTTTGTATTCCAAGATATTAAAGGGATACTGTCATGGGGAAAAAAATGTTTGAAAATGAATCAGTTAATAGTGCTGCTCCAGCAGAATTCTGCACTGAAATCCATTTCTCAAAAGAGCAAACAGATTTTTTTATATTCAATTTTGAAATCTGATATGGGGCTAGACATATTGTCAGTTTCCCAGCTGCCCCAAGTCATGTGACTTGTGCTCTGATAAACTTCAATCACTCTTTACTGCTGTACTGCAAGTTGGACTGATATCACTCCCTCCCCCCCCCCAGCAGCCAAACAAAAGAACAATGGGAAGGTAACCAGATAGCAGCTCCCTAACACAAGATAACAGCTGCCTGGTAGATCTAATAACAACACTCAATAGTAAAAACCCATGTCCCACTGAGACACATTCAGTTACATTGAGAAGGAAAAACAGCAACCTGCCAGAAAGCATTTCTCTCCTAAAGTGCAGGCACAAGTCACATGACCAGGGGCAGCTGGGAAATTAACAATATGTCTAGCCCCATGTCAGATTCCAAAATTGAATATAAAAAAATCTGTTTGCTCTTTTGAGAAATGGATTTCAGTGCAGAATTCTGCTGGAGTAGCACTATTAACTGATGCGTTTTGAAAAAAAACATGTTTTCCAATGACAGGATCCCTTTAAGGGATACATGTACTGTTAATATAAATGAATTTTGTTACAACAGCGCCACCTGCTGGTCAGTTTCCCACCAGTCTGACCAGCAAGTAGTCAAGGAAGTTGTCAGGAGAAAGAAAGAGGCTGCTCTGATGTTCTTCTGCTTAGGAAATATTTGAGAAAGGTTTCTAATTTTATTCCTAAACAGAAGAACATCAGCCTCTTTCTTTCTCCTGACAACTTCCTTGACTACTTGGTGGTCAGCAGGCCCGGACTGGCAATCTGTGGGTTCTGGCAAATGCCAGAGGGGCTGCTATAAGGTGCCATAGAAAGTCACTATTTAGTGGGCTGGTGGGGGCTATTTGGGCCTCTGTGTACCTGGGACTATTTTAATTCTCAGTCCGGACTTGTTGGTCAGACTGGTGGGAAACTGACCAGCAGGTGGAGCTGTTGTAACAAAATCCATTCATATTAACAGTACATGTATCCCTTAATATCTTGGAATATAAAGAAAATAAATAATGAATGTAAATTGAAAAAGTTCTTAGAATTACACTCTCATCAATTTTACATTCACTTATTTTAAAGGTTTACATCTCCTTTAAAGGGAATGTTAAAATTGTTGCTCAGTTCTTTGTTACTTAAGGTTTTGCTGGACTACAGGTTCCAGCCTACTGCAATATATTATTGAGGGTTAAAGGGAAATGAGTTTTAGTCAATCAACACCAGTGTTTTATTCCTAAAGCAACGTCAAGTAACAAAACCTTTCTCTGGATGTCCAGGATAAACAACCCAGTGACTACTATTAAACCCTCCAATCAGAATTGCAGACAATCTAAACCAGAAAACGACAGTATCCTCCCTCCTCATGTTTAACTGGCATTTCAGACTGTCCCAAGTAGATTTGAGTTAAGGTGGCCTTAGATCAAGTTGTCCTCTACACATCTTATGGGCGACCTAGTGATTTCACCTCCAATATTCATGACTAATATTCAATGATCTGACTGTTCGACCCCCAGGCTAACTATCGGATCATAATGGGGACCTTAATAAACCTGTTGGGAGAAAACCACATGGACACACCAATACAGTCCTCATCCAATGGAATTATCGAACCCGTCCAATTGATTTTTGGGCAGATATTGGTCAGACAGGCTGTTTGTTGGGAGAGCTTGTGTAAGGTCACCTTAAACTCGTATTATAAAACACCTTGCTATCTCCTGTCAGGATGAAGAGGCACAAACTAACATTAAACTAACTAAATGTGTTTTATAAATAAATTCCTGCTACATTTTACTGCTTACAGTGGGTTCATTAGAATGCAGCATAGGATTAGATATATTATAGGTTTAGATATATTTAGGACTGATTCTGCAAGTTCCCTCACTTGTTATGCAGAGGTAGTAACATAGAGAATGAAAGGCACTGAATCCTGAGCTGTCTTCTGTCAATACTTTTATGCTTGGCCAGTTTTCTCCTCCCATCCAAATGTCCTGTTTGTTTCGCTCCATTTCTGTCTGGATACAACATGCAAACTTGAAGCCGTTTCATCATAATATTGGCTGTGAGAAGGAAACTGATCCATCCATTTTTTACTTTCTTTATGTTGCTCAGCAACAACTGAGATCTATCAATTTATCTGAGAACCTCCATATCCTATAGCCTGTTCATAGGTCCAACAGATATTTAGACCATAAGGCAACCCCATCTGAAGCCTCTCCAATTTGCCTCAGAGAGGAGAAAAACCTTCCATACTACAAGAAAGCAATGGGACCAGTCCCTGGATCAACTTGTACTATGAGCTCTCTCCCATATCCCTGTATTCCCTCACTTGCTAAACACCATCCAACCCCTTCTTATACCTATCTAATGTATCAGCCTGTACCCCTGATTCACTTCCCAGCTCTCCCTGTAACACCCCTTTCCCTCCTCTAATCTCATTGGCTCCCTCCTGTCTGCTGGGAGGAGCTACTGGTGAATAAAGCATCCGACCCTTCCTTGTACCTATCTAATGTATCAGCCTGTACCACTGATTCACTTCCCAGCTCTCCCTGTAACACCCCTTTCCCTCCTCTAATCTCATTGGCTCCCTCCTGTCTGCTGGGAGGAGCTACTGGTGAATAAAGCATCCGACCCTTCCTTGTACCTATCTAATGTATCAGCCTGTACCCCTGATTCACTTCCCAGCTCTCCCTGTAACACCCCTTTCCCTCCTCTAATCTCATTGGCTCCCTCCTGTCTGCTGGGAGGAGCTACTGGTGAATAAAGCATCCGACCCTTCCTTATACCTATCTAATGTATCAGCCTGTACCACTGATTCACTTCCCAGCTCTCCCTGTAACACCCCTTTCCCTCCTCTAATCTCATTGGCTCCCTCCTGTCTGCTGGGAGGAGCTACTGGTGAATAAAGCATCCGACCCTTCCTTGTACCTATCTAATGTATCAGCCTGTACCCCTGATTCACTTCCCAGCTCTCCCTGTAACACCCCTTTCCCTCCTCTAATCTCATTGGCTCCCTCCTGTCTGCTGGGAGGAGCTCCTGGTGAATAAAGCATCCGACCCTTCCTTGTACCTATCTAATGTATCAGCCTGTACCACTGATTCAGGGAGACAATTCCACATCTTCACAGCTCTCACTGTAACAAACCCCTTCCCAAATATTTAGCTGGAACCTCCTTTCTTGTGATCGGAATGGGTGACCTTGTGTCAGCTGGAAGGACTTTGCTCGGATCCAACTACACTGTACTGGGTCTAACGAGTGTTTCATTTATTACATTGTGCCAAACACATTTATACTTCATCTCAGTTTGTCATGTAAGAAACACACAGTAACTCTCCTAGAGAAAGATCCCAAATGGCAGAAAGAATTTAAATTGATTAGTACAGTTCTTGCTGTCGTTGGGACAGTATGAAAAGTGGAAAGAGATGAATTCAGCAAAACAGTGGGAGGGAGGCATCATGACAACTGCAACGAGAAGGAGCAGAGTCCAAAAAGGCAAGGACTGCAGGGAGGAGGAATTCAAAATTGCTTGGATATCAGCAAAAAAATAAATTACTCAGATAAAATAATGGAATTTGAGTTTATAGGTGGGAGCTGAGACCCAAAAGAGATTGAAATGAGAATACCACAAAACATGCACGTGACAGTGAGTTTCTAGTAAATCTGTTTATATATAGTCATAATAGCTATAAACATGGATATAAATATCTCTTGTTGCGGCAAGGAATGAATCATACTGCAGAGGAGGGTAGCTTAAAGGGCATGTAAAGTGTAAAATAGAATAAGGCTAGAAATGCTGTATTTTGTATACTAAACATAAACATGAACTTACTGCACCACAAGCCTAATCAAACAAATGATTTATGCTTTCAAAGTTGGCCACAGGGGGTCACCATCTTGTAACTTTGTTATACATCTTTGCAAGACTAAGACTGTGCACATGCTCAGAGTGGTCTGGGCTGCTTAGGGATCATCATAAACAAAGCTGCTTGAGTTCTGCATGGCTGGGAAGTAAGGCGGGGGCTCCCCCTGCTGTACATAAGTATGATTGTTTCCCTGCAGAGCAGTTAGGGACCGTCTGACAATTCCTATCCACAGCAGTAAATGAA